>NC_056732.1:1629584226-1629734953 GCF_019279795.1 Protopterus annectens
CTACTTACTTTTTATGATTCATTTTGTGAACTGTGTGAGTGAACTGGTCCTCGTACCATCTTTAGTTATAGCATGGGTCACGAGGGCAAGGGTAAATACAAAATCTATACAAACACATACATGCATATAATATTGCCCATTAATTTTAGCAGTGCATTAAGCATTTCCCTGGTAGATTTCCCCTTTTGACCTTCATTGTTTTGGGATTCTTACTATAGCCCCTGATCAATATCTAGTTTCTCACCCCTGATTCAAATGAAATATTTTCAGGTTTATTACAGTGCTTAATCATAAGTACTTACACACTATCAATGTCAATTTACAAATGAACAATCAGTAATGATAATACAATGTTCTCACCCAACCAAATGCATACATATTTTTAATAGAAAATAACCCTAGGATATTGTGGACCTGACAAACATTCATAAGTTTCCATAAGAACGTTTGTTGTAATTCAGTAGAGGGTACATTGTTTAAACTGCACTGTATTTAGGAAGATGAAATCTTATTTAAGATGTTCTCATTGTCATTTGTCATGCAGATCAGCAAGACCACTGCAGCACTGTTGATTTAGAAACGCACATATGTTGTTTTTTGTTGGGCAAACATATTTGGTTTCTCTATGGAATACTTGTGGGCTCAAAAGCAGCTGACAGTTTTGACAACAGCAGAATAATATGGTCCTGGATTCTTTTTACTAACAGCACAAAAAGTAAAGAAATGCCACCCGATAAATGCAAAGGAATTATATTTTTATAGAAACATGCAGTATATACCATAGTATAATAAATGAAAGATGATGGTCTATTAAAATCACCCAAATCTGTTTATAATAACAAATATTTAATGATTCTATTCTGAATTTTGTGACACTAATATTAAAATAACTATCTACTCCTTCTGGTTAGCCCACCAATGTAGCTGTCAAAGGGAATTACAATGCATGGCCAATAAAGCTTTTACCAGCTGTTATATGTTTCTCTTTAGGCTCAGTATTGTGTACTTGAGCACATAAAAATACATTGTGCTTCAAGGACTAGTCTCTCTTGTAAACAGTGATAGAAAATGTGTTCCTGAAGATATTTTTTCTCAGATGTAATATAGTCAAATCATGATGCATTTTACTTGGCAAATGTAATGACTTCTAAAGTGCAGATGCACTATAGAAAATTTAATTGAAAAGGCTACCAGGGAGGTGTCATGGTCCACTGATGCCATGTTTTTCTGTAGCACAGATGAGCTGATCTCTTCAGAATTCAGATCTGTGGGAGATTTAGGCTTGTATTTGTCCAATAATAGAGGCACCAGCGTGGTATGGTGGAGGTCTTGGGTATGAGTCCCAGTTGAGAGCTAATATTTTCCTTTTGCTTCAGTGATTTTGTATTTACTGATCAGGGAGACATTGTTCACAGACAGTGCTTGTTAGTATAACCTGGTGAAAGTATAAGAGTGATCATAGATTAGTACTAGGCTAACTGCCTTTGAGGGCCATTTTAAACCTAGCCAATTACCCCATGTGAGAATCAAACCCTGCTCTTTGTGTCTGCTGTTCTGTAAGGTAAACATCTTAACCATTATGCCATTGTCCCAACTAAAATAAGTTAATACCATGCTAGCTATTCCACTTTAGCCTATTAACCCACGTGAGAATTAAACCCTGCACCTTGTGCCTATAAGGTGATCACCTTAACCACTATGGTGATCTACAAATCTATTGTAGCAGTAAGTATTATTTTAGTTTATCTATACATCATATACAGACAAAGCAGAGCTAATTCAATGCACTAACTTAATCTGAGCCTTTTCAACTATGACACAAAGCAAGGGTCAATAAAATGTATATAGTCAATTTGTAGTGTAGCCAGTTAACGAGCATGTTTAGTAAAGATGGGTGGAAACCCTGATAACACTCACATAGTCATGGGGAGAACATAAATGAACCACACAGATGGTGACCAGAAGGTAAGGCTGAATGTCAAACCATCTACTGGTGAGGCCACTGAGCCCCATTGCTGTCCCTAACTACATGGTTGTGGTATTTGGATATATACAATTAGTCTCAGAGTAAGTGCTTTAAACTGTAGAATTGTGATGTGCATATTGCTCCATGCCTGGCGTGCACAAGGGCAAACATCTCCAGCAGCCTACACATATTCTTAGATTATTGAGCATTGTCTGAAAAAATCAAGATAAAGAACATAAACCAAACAAATGTAAATCTGCTTTGAACAATAAATGCTATTAAAAAAGGGCAAATAGCAATGTATTTAGCAAGAACTCTTCTTCGCAGTTATATAAGTCACTACAGTCTGGAATTACATCTTTCTCCAAATTTTCACAAGAAAAAAAAAAGAAAAAAGAAAAAAATATTTTATTTAGCTACAGGTGGGTGAAACAGAGATGGCTCAAGTTAGGCTTGATCTTTTGGATGTTTGCATTGATCCAGGCTTGAGCTTGACAGTAAGCTTGTCTCTAGGTCATAGTGAGGCAGGTTGAAGAACCAGGAATGAGTTGAGACAAATCCTGCCCCTCCCCACTGTCTTTTTAAGACATGGCCTGTAAGCTGTGAGACTCACTGTTATGTCTAGTCTCCAATAATTTAATATCGGTTTGTTGAACTTTTGGTGGGCATGTTACCACTGAGCTGTCTTTTTTTTATTAAACTTTAGACTGGACCTGCAGACTCTAACTACTCTCTGTTAGGTCAGGTTTGCCAAGGATAAATTGTTATTGAGTAAGGCGCCAGTAGGAGCTGGAAGGAAATTTAGACTACAGTCTCCTGATGGAAATTCCTACTTCCTGGATCCTTTCTTTTGCTTTTAAAGTAGGAGCTTAATTTCTCAAAAGGTCTGTAATATGTTTTGGAGGAATACCTTTAAGCCAGTAGGAGACACTTCTACTTGCATGAGCAGCTCATGTGGGCCCTTAGCCAAGCTTTGAGAGCTGGATTCTTTTTGATTTTTCTTGGAGCCTGGAGGACAGCAGAATCTGTAAACTTTTCCTTTTGTTTTCTGAAAGACAGCTAGCCTACAGGTGTGTAATATTACTTAAAAGAAGCCTGCAGCTTACGCTAGTAGCATGAACAAAGATGAATAAGCTGCAGGCGGAGCTGTTTATTTTAAATGTATGTGAGCTTTTTATTTGCAATGTGCAAGAGTTCTGGACAAGGCCAAAGCCAGAACTAATGGTGGTGATGGTGATGGTGGGGGGTGGGGGGCAAATGTCTAAAATCAGGGACAGATTGTTCTTACAGCCTTAAAAAGTTGATAGAATAACTGATTTTCCATTATTATATATTTCCTGAAGGATATGAACTGTTAATTCTGAGAAAATCTGGACATTTAAGAGGTAATCTATGCAGTTAATGACAACTGGGGTAGAGAAGTGGGCAATGTGCAAGCTGAGCTGTTTTTCCCCCTTTCTAGAGTTATCTCCTGAAACAGGGTCAAATCCAGAAATAATCCAGCACAATCAGGGACACTTTTAAAAATATTAGTACTATTAACATGGAAAGTTGACAGAATAAGAGAATGTGAATTAGCATGCATTTTCTGAAGAAAGAGAAGCATATAATTGTAATCATTGTAAACCTCTATCCCCCAATCATCAATTTTAGGAAGGATTAGGAGGCACAGAGGAAATTTTGAGCCAAAATCAGGAATGACCCTGAAAACCATGGATAGCTGTGCTGTGTACTATGCAGTCAATGGCAGTAGATGTAAAGAGTGGAACAAGATGCAGGCTGAGCTCTCTGTATGATAGCTGTCACCCTGTTACCTCCAGGATTAGGGACAAATCATTAGGGCCACTTTTTAAAAATATTAATACTATAAACTTAAGAAGCTGACAAACTAACAATGTGAATTAGCATGCTTTTTTCCTGAAATGAGTGTACATCTGTGCAGTCTTTTTTCTTTTCTGGAGTAAAAGAAGTGTGCATAGATACTTTTTATTCTGAAGTAATGTTTTAAAGTGGAAGTGTACAAACATGCCTTTTTTTGCTTTTTTTCAGAAACTGGGAATTAGAGTTAGACAAATTGCAAACTCAGATTTGTTATTCTGATTTAATTTTATTTGTTTAATAATTAACCAGTATGTATTTGCATTTTATTGCTGAGCGTCAAGATACATTACTCTGAGAAATTTGTTAACAATACATACAGTTGCATGGAAATGGCCTTTTAGTACTGTGGGGTCCCATCGGTAATCTTATAGTTGTTTTATCACTCTTTTTTTCCCATTCAGTTCTCAAAAAAATGCCACATGGGTGCTCTGTTTTTGATACTTGGTTTGCAAAGAAAATGTGTGCTTTGAATTAGCAATCTAAAACTTGGTATGCTATCTGAATCATTTCACTGCTGTGCTCTTGCAAAGTGAGGCACGAATACTGTTTGGCATGAAAGTGCACGAATACTGTTTGACATGAAAGTGCTATTTTTCTGTTTTATATATATATATATATATATTATATAGCATATTATTACAGTTATTCCACATTTGTGACTGCTCGTTCCTGCTTGGCTCTTAATGGTCTCTAAAAGCAAAGGTCTGGCCTTTGCCTCGGTTCTGTCTCAGCTTGATTCTTCTTCTAAAATCATAGGTTTGCATACCTGTACTTGACACCTGTACAACCTAAACATATAGTGTCAGCAGCACTTTTGTTCATGAGACTTGATCTTTTCCATGAGTTTAAACAATTCCCTTTAAAGTCCTTGTTTTTGATACACTTAAAAATATGAAAACATGCCTATTTGCAGCTTGGTTACATATTAACTATATATCTCTCAAAATGTACAACTTACTGTGCAACTATCCCCAATGGCAGTTTTTTCCAACATTATCTAAAGTTTCATCTGATGTTATAATATAACTTGTAAGTCACTTGCTTTTCACACGGAAATACAGGAGAGTGGCTAAGGTAGGGTGAATGGAGCAACCATTTAGGACACAACATGGTAAGTGGTGTGATTGGCAGATCCTTCCTTTAGTTATTTTTTTTGTTTGTTTCTTACTTAGGTGGGACACAGAGGACCTGGCACCCCTCTCTGCTCTCCAAAAGTGGAGTGTCAGACCAGAGAACAGACTTTTTTCTTTCCTTTTTTGCTCCTCACTGAGATATGAGGCCAGGACCTGAAATTTCTTCATAAGAAAGAAGGGAGAAGACCTAGATCAGAGTATGGAGTGTTTTTTTTTCTGCTAACGTAGGTGAGATCTAGTGCTCCTCATGAGGACAAAAGGGAAGGGTGATAGACTGGAGTATGTACCTTTTTTACATTTATTTTTTGCTCTTCAACTTAGTGTGGGGGTACCAGATTGGGGAGTGGAATTGGTTGATGATGAGCCAGCTACAACTCAGTGGAAAATGATAATTGTCAGCAAATAATGTGCAATATCTCCAGCATAGTGTTTTATACATGGACAGTTATAGTGTCTTTTTTTTTGTTTCTCAATAAATTATTTTGCACTATGCCCCTCAATGACACACAACTCACTCAGTTATGACAATGTTGTTGTTCTTTCAGCTTTTCCACAGCGGAACTCCAGTCTGCTAACATTTGGCAGTTGATTTTTATGGTGCTGTGTTGCCAGCCCAACACCCAACCTTCAGCAAAGGTACACCCATTCACACATGTCTTTTGGAGGCCACTCGACTGTGGGGAGCACATGCAGACTCCAGACAGAAGGCACTCCAGCTGAGAATCGAACAGGAGAACCTCTTGCTGTGTGGCAACAACACTACCGCTGCACCACCATGGCTTCACTCAGTTATGACAATATGAATGCAAATTTAAAAATATGGATAACATAGCAGGTGCTGAATATCTACACTGCAACACATCCTTGATGAACAATTTTAGGGTCATTTGTTTCTTACACTGTGCCCTTTCACATGCTGCCAGTTATTAATTGGCAAGTTACATAGTTAAGGATTCCAGCCCCACCCAAAAAATGTTGTGATGCTATAAGAAGATATGAGTGTTTAATGGAAATATAAAAAAACAGACATTTTAGGTGTCACTGCATTAAGTGAATGCATTCTTTTCCATCTGGCCAGTATGGCAAATATGTTGTGAAATATGTACTCTCCATATGGCTAGTATGCCCTGCAAATTTTTTACTGTAAGTATATCCTGGATCTGGAATCAACCTCTTTCTAATTATCAGGCTATTCCTTTCAGTACCATCACATACCACTCTTTTTACAGCATCCATCCATCCTCAACCCCTTTTCTGTTTTTGTACATGGGGTTGGGGTGTCACTTCAACAGTGACAATCATCTTGAGTCAAGGTTTATATTGCTGGGTAGCTAGCCCTGCCATGGTGGTTCATCTGCACCACTCATTCACATATGCACTCACACCTATGGCTGATTTAGGGTGCCCAATCCACCTACTGCATGTCTTTGGAGTGTGGCAGAAAACTGGAGCACCCGGAGGAAACCCACTGTACTGCAGGCAGGACATGCAGACTCTGCACAGAAGGTATCCCAGCCAAAAATTGAACCAGAGAACCTCTTGCTGTGAGGTGGCAACTCTAACCACTGCATGTCCTTTAGAATTAAATTTTGTGTGGAACTTGGTGTGACATATCACATTATATGTATGCCCTTTCTTAAAGATGCCTATGTTACACAGCTCAAAATCACAATGGTGGTACATCGAGCACATCAAATTCTAATTTCATTGTTTTATATTAATACCTGCCTCTTTGCTATAGCAAATTTAACTGGTAAATTGGCAGGACTCTAATATGGGCTGGAACAGCTCCACTAATAAGGGGAGAGACTAAACATGCCTCAACACACATGACTCTGTCAATATTCATGTAATATGCCTATATAAATAAATAAAAAAAAATATATATATATATATATATATTGATGTGTAATATATGTGTGTGTGTGTGTGTGTGTGTGTGTGTGTGTGTATGGTCAACAACTTTTGGTTGACTATGTATGGTCCATTAAGCAGCTGATCAACAGGTGAGCGCAATCACACAAATTCTGAGGTTGGTGAATATGCCCTCACTCTGTGTTTGTGTGATTTCAGAGTCAGTACATATAATTAGCAGAGGGTGTGTTTGTGAGTGTGTTGGGGAGTTTTAGGTGTGGCTTAGGGTAGGTAGGTAACAGTGTGAGTGTGTCAGTGTTGAGATTGGTGGTGTTTGTATGTATGTGATGTGTGTTTGTGCAAGAGGGGTGTAGAATGTGTGGTGGTGGGTTTTCTGCCTTTTGGTGTTTAGTGCGACCTTGGAGTTGGTATATATAAGTAGTGGGGGTGTGCAGGGGGGCTTGTCCCCCTGCTTATAGGATGGGTAGGTGTGTGTGTTTGTTTTGTTGTGTTTGTTTCTGTTGTTTTGCTTTGTTGTAGTGTCGGGAGGTAGGTATATTTGTGTTTGTATGTGTGGTGTAGTGTTTTGTTGATGTTCACGGTTTTGAATTTCGCGTTTTTTTTATTTTCGGGTTTGTGAGTTTCGGCTTTATAGTCACAAGATACTGAAAATCGATATTTCAATATTTCGAATGAATATATATATATATATATATATATATATATATATATATATATATATATATATATATATATGTATGGGGGGGCTGAGGTGTTACTAATGGTAACTGTATTTGGCCAGGGCACTGGGGAGCTAACTTTCCCTACAATTTTTTGAGAAGTGTCATGGGATCTTTTACATCCACCTTAGCTCCCCAGAACTCAGGCAGATGGCACTTTGGGTTAACATGTCATTCAAAGGATGAAAAATTCTTGAATACAGCACTCCCTTCATGCTACATTGCAGAATACAGCACCCCCTTCATGCTACATCGCACTATCAGTAAAAGTAATGTAAAATTAATCCAAGCACCCATGCTAGAAATATTAGCACTGAAGTCTGGAATCCATTTTACATTTAAACTTTCAGGTTTCTGTTGTCGCAGCACACAGATTGACACTGCTGTCTAGAATTCCTCTTGCACGCACTTCTTGCAAGTCACTTGATCATTCTGATTGCTCCTCCGGTTGCATCACCTGAGTCTGATATATATGACTGGAAGGATAATTGAAAAAAAAAAAAGATAGAATCTTCTAGTCAAAATTGTTATCTGAATTAGAATATACAGCCAAAAATGGCAACATTCAGACAAGTGTACTGCTTTTGTAATTAAATAGTGGCTGAAAATAATGAGTTACAGAAGCTTTTTTTGCATTAGGTAATGGGTCACAGTAGCAAAAAGTGCGTGAGGTGTGGTGCCCCTGAGACATTGCCTAAATCTGCCACTGGAAGCAAGTAATGTCTGAAGGGGTGACAGTCAGTGAGTTGGAAATTAATGGAGTCAGCAGTATGCAATCTTATGTTGACTCATTTGTGAGGGTACATTAATTTGTACCGGATCAAATTGTTTAATATGGAAACACCTGCTGAAGCATCTGGAACACTTTCTTTACATCCCCCCTGAGGTATACTTTTAAGCATCTCACTCCTTATCAGATGAAAAGATGAACTCTACATGCACTGTGAGGGTGGGAGCTGGCTTGGTCCACAACCTGTGACTATACAGTGCAGTTAAAACCCCTGCACCTCTACCTGGGACACTAAATTTAAAGTGGAGTATTTTATTTTAGGCTTTGTGACCATGCAAACTACTAATGGGAGAGACTGCATTGTGCAGTGGTCCATTGGAGGATATTCTTGTTTCACAAGAACTTTCAGGAAGCATTTCTGTCAATAATAGGTTGCGGCTGGCAGTAAAGTTTGTTGCCTGGAGGAAGTTTATTTCAGAAATCCTTCTGTGAATCCATTATGTTTTGGAAGTTGGGCGAGGTAGGATATAATGCGTGTTGAAATGGGAGACATATTCTTTTAGCTAGAAGCTTCAAGAGTGTCAGGCAGAATATATAGAGGCTGTGATGAAGCTGTTGTAAAAATGTGTTGCATTAGGAGATATTTTCATCACATTTGTGCTAATGGTAGAATGGGATGGAAATATCGGATGTATTGACTTGAAGAACATTTTCTTTCAGCAACATTTGTGCCAAACTGTGGTCAAAATGTAAGGATGGCTGAAGAGTGAGGCATTTCCTTTTAGTAGGATTTATGCGGGTTGGTGAGGCTGGCAGGTAGGACTTGGGTGTACTGGGGCATTTTCTTTCAGCAGCACTTTGTGTTGGTTTGGAATGAAGTTGATGGGTCACTTTCAGACAGGCTTTGTGTTGGTTTGGAATGGAATGAAGTTGATGGGTCGCCTTCAGGCAGGCTTTGTGTTAGTTTGGAATGAAGTTAATGGGTCAGTTTCAGACAGGCTTTGTGTTAGTTTGGAATGAAGTTAATGGGTCACTTTCAGACAGGCTTTGTGTTGGTTTGGAATAAGGTTGATGGGTCACTTTTAGGCAAGCTTTATGTTAGTTTCGAATGAGGTTGATGGTTGTAGTCTGATACACTGCAAGGCACCATCTTTCAGTAGGACTTTGTTGAAGCATTCATATGTGTGCATTGTGGATTTCCCTCTTGGGTAAACTACATGGGATGACTTTACAAGTTCAGCAAGTCTCTACAACATGTGTGTTTGTTCAGTGGAGGAAACATTGACATTTGTCATGGTGGCAGTGAGGCATATGGATGCCTAGTACTAGTTGTGTGGGTGGTGGCATCTTACTAGCTTGTGGAGTTTTGCACATGTGTGACCATAATCTGTTTTTGGAGAACTGGGATGGCTAGCTTTTCAGACTGTTTCTTATGATATATTTGTTTGGTTGCTGTTGAGTCTGCTTTTGCTGTTATATGTTACTTCTTATGTGTCCTGTGATCTTGAGGAATATGATAGCATCACACATGCTAACTTGTTTTATTTTCATGTTTGCAGGTATTAAAATGCTGCTGTGGTGCTCTGAACTGGCATAGTGTGTGTATGTGTGTGTGTGCGTGTGTGTGTGTGTGTGTGTGTGTGTGTGTGTGTGTGTGTGTGTGTGTGTGTGTGTATGTGTGTGAATGTGAATGTGTGCATGTACATGTGTGTATGCTACATTGATATGCTTTGCTGGAGATAAAGCATTGTCTGTACAGGTGACATGAGTTTTGGGTGTGGAATTCAAATTGCACACCTGCAGTACTGGACACTCTGCATATTTTTTATCTTGGAAGTGGCATTTATATACTGCAGTACTGATTTATCCTTATTACTGATGAGAATGCTCACAAACGCTAAGTTTGTCATCACAGTTGACTGTCCCATATAGCTGTACCAGCAGTGAGGTGAATTTGTCAGTTGTTGTACTATAGCTTGTGCTGGTTGCTATGTTTATGGAAATGTTTATTTCACAGTTGTGTCTTCACAGATGCCCATGTTCATGGCTTTTTCTTGAGCTATGATGGTGGGACAAGTGATGCATTTGATGGAGTATCTCAGCCAGTAATTAGTGATGTCAACTACTAAGTGGATACTGCCGGTCCTTTGTTTGCCATGCAGGTAGGTCCATGTGGGTGTCAAGCTCGATGTTTCTCTGATTTGTTGTTCAGATCAGTGCCCTTTATGCATGGCTGTAAAACCACGGCAAACTTCTACAGAAATACTTTGGCGATAATGGAGAATAATGGGCCACTTGTAAGTGCAAATCCAGAATACCGAGGGACGTGGTTAAACAAAGTCTAGTGTTCTCCATTAGCACCTGAAACTGTTACTACTGTTAAATATGATAAAAGAAATTGTTTTCCACTATCACTGAGCATACCTCTCGGCTGTCTGTGACATTATTCAGAAAAATTCTTAACATTGAATGTATAACATGCTCTTTAAATGTGGAACAGTGAGCATCATGGCCCTTCTAAGACTCAAAATGAGGAAAACGAGGAACATTCCTCACAATGAGGTATACTTGAGAGGTATGAGTAACAATAATGGGTTTTCTACCCATTATTTTAGGTTTGCTCCTGTTTCTTGAGCAAACAAGTTGAGAACTGTGGAAGAGATGATATGCAGCAGTTCCTAGATGTTACACGAGTGGTGTAATATTCTGAGAGCTATGCAAAAAACACTGGTGCAGTCCAATGTTCTCCATTATTGCCAGTACCGTGACCTCTGTGGAGTGTTCCAGACACTGGAATGTATGGATTTAGAGCTGTTTGATCTCTAATGAAGTGTGACTACACATGCTGAACGTTTAGACTCCATGATGTAGCTAGTGCTATACATGAAAGAATGTAGGGTAGGCTTCAGTAGAGAATAGGGGTTGCACAGCAACTCGCTGCTGACATTTGGTGCACTATATCACTGAGAATCCATTATAAACAAACTGAGCTACTTGTATCATCCATGTGACTCCACACAAATGAATGTGACATGTGAAAACCAGTAGTATGTTTTTTTCTAGGGAATATGAGAGTGTACGTCCATGGTGAAATGCACAAACAGTCATGGCACTTGGTTATTGGCCTTCTCCATGTATCACCTACTGTTTAATGTTAGTGTACGTGGAGAACACCAACACACTATGGTTGTGCAAACTGTAGCTGCATTTGTTTTTGTTGTAATCTAATCTTATGACTCTTTTCATACTCTCCCTGTGCTGTGCTTGCAGCCACATTTCTTCTGCTATACCTGTATGTATGGCACATTTTTCATGTGTATATATATATATATATATATATATATATATATATATATATATATATATATATATATATATATATATATATACTAAAAGTTATTTGTAAATCATCTCTGTTTATCTTTATGTGTGGGTCGTTCATTCCTTTGTGGGATGCATTGATAATGCTTTTTAATGCTTAGATATAGTGTGCATTACATGCATTTTGGCTGGCCTATACAGATGTAGCTTGCATATCGTATTTGTTTCTGTGAACTTCCCCAATGTACTTATACTCTTCTTACTACTGAATTTTCCCATTACAATAGGCTGATATTTATGTGTGTTCACTGTACAAAAGGGGGTGTGCTGTCTCATCTCCTGTCTGTGATTTTTATGGACAGGATATCGAGGTGCAGCCAAAATCCTGACAGTATTCAGCATGGGGATGTGAGGACAGAATATTTGTTGTTTGTAGATAATCTTGTCCACTTAACTTCAAGGGACTGTAATCTCTATCATGCACTGGACTGATTCACTGCTGAGTTTGAAGTGACTTTGATGAAAATCAGCACCTCTAAATATAAAGGCTGTTTTATGAAAAAGTGTGGGTTGCCCTCTGCATATGGGGGGGGGGGCAGTTACTTTGGGTAGAGGACTTAAGTATCTTTGGCTTTATTTGCAAACAAAGATAGGTAGGAATCAGGAAAATGACCAACACAGATGTGCAGTGGTAAACACACTACAAGCATTGCCCCGGACTATGGTGGAGTGAGAGGTGAATTGTATGACAAATCTCTCTGTTTACTTTTCAAAAACTCATCCTTGTCTCTTGTGACTATGAGATTTGGTTAGTGACTGGGATGTAAGTAATAGAAGTGATGTGCCTTTCACTGGGTAACTGGCCTCATCGTCCATGGTATTGTGAGGAGCCTGGCAGTCTAGGAGGATCTCAGAGCATAGCCGCTGCTCTTTCTCCTGGCTGGAATGGTCATTTGAGGCAGTCTGGATACTTTGTGTGGATGCCCTGAGTCCCTCATGTGGAAGCTGAGCCAGACATTCACTTACTGTGAGAAGGTCCCAGGGTAGATCCATAGTTTTATAGGTTCATAGGTAGGTACTAGACTAGTTAACCTTATCAGTCATTTTAAGCCTAGCCAATTTCCCTCAAAGGTGAGAATCCAACCCTGTACCCTGTGTCTGTGAGGTAAGCACTTTAGCCATTATGCCAATCCCTCCCCTCTAACTAGGGCACATTAGAGAAATTATATTTTCAGCTTGCTGAGACTGCCTGATGATCCCACAGGATGACTTGACAACTGTTGCTGGGTATAGGGAAGTCTTAGCTGCTTTGCTCAGCATCCTGTCACTGTGACAGTCACCAGTACACACATTTTGTGAAATGGATGGATTGATATCATTGTACCCTGTAGTTTGTACTGTTTATAAATGCTAAATGACTGTCATCCATGGGGACCATAGCAAGTGTATATTTTCTGTATGTGTATTTTGAATTTGACTTTTAAATAAACATTTTTGAATTTTTTTGGACTTCCACAGTAAGTTTATTTTCTGTGTGCCTTTCCCATCTAGCTTTTTATTAAACAATGTTTCATTTATCTGCTGCATTAATCCTAAGCATATTAGTAGTTACACAATATATTACATGGTATGCTATCCTGTGCAAAGTTTGTCCGCCTTTTGTAGTGTGAAGTAATTCTGGCTTATGGTAAGCCATGATTTTTTTTAAATATGGACCATTTTATGTCACCTACACTTTGTATAACAGACAGCATGGTGTACCTTTTTGCTACAGCAGCAGATGTTCATAAATCCCACCACAGGTCAGTTGAAGCACATTTGCAAAATATGTACTATGTTTAGACCATGTAGAAAAAATCAAAATCATGAGCAACTGTAGACATCTGTGTCATCAAACAAGAAACTATATTTTAGAAGAAAAAACACTTGTGGAACCTATCAACATGATTGGATAATTACTCATCCTTGGTTCTCGGACAGGTGATTTATTACATTGTTAGTTCCCTTTTAATGAGGCTGCAGCAGTGGAAAAAGTTCATAACAGAAGTTCTTTGTATTTCTCATAAAATTAACTGCTGAAAATCATAGCTGAGGTGCAGTATATCTACTTCAAAACAAGCATCTGTAAAAAAATGTTGAAGCAAATGTATGCCTTGCAATTCATTGTTCAAATCTTAAATTTGGATAATAAAGAGAATAGGAAAAGAAAATATAATATGATACTTCACGACGGTCATAAGGATGCTGATGGTTTGCACTGATATAGTACATTGAATATTTATTTTCTACTTTTCATATATTACAGCATCTTCATACCTTTATAGCTAAAATGACTCTTAGTAGACCCGTGAACAGGATGTAACCAAAGCGCACTTTTGATAATAATTAACTTTAACAGCTACAAGAAATAAAAAGGGCATCCATTAAGAACATGATAGAAAAAGAATGCTTTAGAAAGATGCAATGAAACTTCTGTCTGGTCAAGACTTTTTAGCTTCAGTTTGCAGTGTATGAAAAGAATAAATCCATTCAAGAGATTTCTTTCTTTCTTTCTTTGGTAAAAAGAATAACATTTAACCTACCTTTTTTTTCTAGTTGAATAAAACATTTTGATACCGTTTGGTTAGCACATTTTTCATTTTTCAGTTAAGAGGCACAGCATGAGATAAAACTAATGGGAGGTCATTATGGGGGACTCAAATATAGAACTGGACAAAGGGAGAAGTGATTACTAGCCAGAGTTAGTGACCTAGAAACTATGCCTGACTAAGAAAAAAATGAACTACTAGAAATTAAAGTTTCTAAGGTTCTTGAAATGCCAGTCCTCTAGATGGAAAACGACACATCCATTTAAGGCCATTTTAGTCTAATCTGACTTCAGTTGTCCAAGCAAATGAAAAGAAAGGTACCTCACATGGTAATAATAATACTACTACTAATAATAATAATAATTAACGTAAAGATAAAATTAGTTTTAAGACGGAACAAAAAACCTACAGAATGCAGCTCCTGGATATAAGACAAAGTGAGTAAAAATATTACATAAAGTAAAGTGTTCTGTAAGCTGTAGAAAGTCATATGACCAGATTGTTTCTCTTGCTTCTTTTGAGCATGGTTCATTTGTATGAACACTGCTTCCTAGATAGCTCAGAATTCCCACTCATTTTGAATAAAAGATTTTGTGTGTGTGTGTGTGTGTGTGTGTGTGTGTGTGTGTGTGTGTGTGTGTGTGTGTGTGTGTGTGTGTGTGTGTGTGTGTGTGTGTGTGTGTGTGTGTGTGTGTGTGTGTGTGTGTGTGTGTGTGTGTGTGTGTGTGTGTGTGTGTGTCTGTGTGTCTGTGTGTGTGTGTGTGTGTGGAAGCATAACCTTCCTTTGAAATGAGAACTTATTGATCCTACAATGATCAACACTTACTCGTTAAATACCTAAACCTTGAGCTACAAAATATAGGAGAAAAAATACACATAATGTTTATGTAGAGGAGTCATACCTCTCAACTGTTCATATTCTTGGGTTATATTTTTGGTCTGTTCCTCATTTATGATTTTCTGGAAAACCATTCAGACATTCAGAATTGAAGCCACAAAATAATGACAGACATTTGAGTTGCAGACTTCTCATCCTTCAGAAAATGCTTGTCAATGCAGAATCTATTCTAGCAACTTTCTTAGTTTAGAAGAGCAATGTTTAAAATCTATCCCTATTTTTGGGCCTTTGTCCCACCATTATTTTGCCTTTGTCCAGATTTCTTGTGCTAAGAGGTTGAGAGGTATGGGGGGGCCCCTCCACCCCCATGCTAATTATATATACCAAATCTGAGATCACACTACAGTGGAGAAAAGGGCATATACGCTGAACTCAACTTTAATACAGTCTTGTACTTGCAAAGCCATTATATTTTGATCAGCTGATACTGATACTCAATCAGTTGAACGAGGTCTGCAAGATGTTGACAAGTTTCCATTTCAATGTAAAGTACTACTCCCATCTATTCGTTTATCTATCTATCAATCTAATCTATATATTTCCTATTTTTTTTAATTTCTCCAAATCTTCTGGGTTTCTAATACCATGACAGGAATGGACCCCATTCTTAAGTCAAAGTACAATTAAGGTTCATGAAATAAGTATTGTTTCAATCTTTGATGTCAGCGAAAAGTGCTCTTTGCAGCACCCACAATGTGCCCAGTAATGACCCCTTCTACAGTTCATATGGTGTTACAATGGATTGGAAACATATCTAAGTACAATTGTAGATTCTTTTTTATAAGATCCGTTGCTCCTACTACTATTGGAACTGGTTGGGTATATCTTTCTTCCACATTGCTCTCATTTCTGCCTGCAGATCCTGATATTTTATGACTTTGTGTCTCTCTGTACACAAGACACTATAGTCACTGGGTGTGGCAATTTCAATGATCAGTGCTACTCGTCTTCTTTTCTTCGACCACTATATCCAGTTTTCTAGCATCTATTTTTTGAACTATTGGTAATGGATGATCCCATGTGATGTAGACGTCTTCATTTTCTATGATGCTTTGTGGCTCATGTTTCCAGTGTTTTTTGGCTACTTCAGTATCATAATGTTTGCACAATCTCCAGTGCAACAGTCTCGCCACATTATTATGCCTTTCACTATACAGTCCTTCTGCCATTAGTATGTCACAACCCGCAATGAGGTGTGCAACTGTTTCCAATTCGGTTTTACAAAAACTAAATTTGTCTGTTTCTCCCACATGTTCAATGGACTTTGTAAACCAGCGTGTACATAGCTCACAATCTTGGGCTGCCAATATTAACCTTTCATCTCTTGGTTTGAATTCACCTCTCCTTAACCATTCCTGTGTTCATTCCTGATCAACACGAGGTTCTTCCAGAAGTTTTCTATACTTGCAACTATATTTATGCTTTTTCCAAATTTCTTGCCTTCTCATCTGATCCTTCACCTTATATTCTTTCTTTTCTTTTTTGGCACATCCAGTTGCTGCCTGATTTGATCTACTTCTGGATTGATTTCCATTCCTGCTTCACGCCGATAAGCTTCTGCTAGAATAAGCAGTGGAGTCATCTTCGATTTATTCTCCTTATGTTTCAAAACTTTCACTATGTTTGGGTCTTGTGAGGTCAGCATATATGTGTGGAGTCCCACAATTGCAGATCTATACATATAATAAATTTCAAGGAGTCCCAGCCCTCCTTCGGAATGGGGAATATATAATCTTGGCATGCACTGTTTTTTTTATAAATCATTTGGTGAGCATGAAGCATCCTTCTTGTTTTCCTATCTAATTTATACAACATGTTTTGGGGCTAGTCAATCCCTCCAAAACTGTAAGTTAGAACAGGAAGAGCAAATTGGTTTATAGCTTGGATTTTATTCCTACATGTCAATGCTGTTTTCAGGATTAATTTAAGTCTTCTGAAGTATTCCTTACTAAATTATATTCACATTTGTTCATGTTTTATTGTTGATCCTTCATCAGTTCCCAAATATTTATACACTCCTTCTTGCTCATGTTCTTTTATATCACATTCTTGTTCCAAACTAATGTTTTCCTGGCATTGCAGTTTTCCTGCTTTAAAGGTTGCTTTTGCAAATTTATCAAGACCAAATAACATTCTTATATCATCTGAAAAAGTTTTGACAACTTGCAGTTGTGCTTTCAGTTACTCATCTGATGAGCTATACAGTTTTAAATCATTGACAAAGAGAAGGTGAGAAGTCTTTACATTTTGTCGTTTTCTAGGAATCAGATTATAGCCATGGCCTAAACTGTTGAGTAAACATCTTACTGGATTGAGGGCAAGGCAGAATAGTAACAGTGACAGAGAGTCACTCTGGAATATCCTCCTTTGAATTTTTATCCCTGGGATAACAATTTATCCTTTATCGTGGCTTAATTGCAAAATGGTATGTCACTGTTTCATGGTCACTGTAATGTAGTCGATCAGTGTGGGGTGTATCTTGAACATTTATTTGATACTGATATATCCTATCAGTGTGGTTATTCCCATACATCTGAAGACTCAAAAAGCTGTTATAATCACTGTTTCAGCAATGATGTTGGTGGATTTACCTACAACTGGCATGATTTACCATAAAAGGCAAATTTTCATTTGGTAAATTTCACCACGAGTGTGTAAGTCCATCCTTACTTTTTGCAAGCCAGTGATTAATACGCAATGGACATATTTTAAAAAGATGTGCTTTTCCTTACAAGTCTATTGAAAAGAACAAGCAGAATTTTGTTGTTATATACAGAAAATGTACAGGTTAGTGTATATTTGCCATTTATTTATCTGCACAGTTTAATTGCTGCATAGGTTTTTGCAAGTCAAATGAAAATTATACATATTAAGGGGGGTGTAGAATGATGTTTCAAATGTTCTGCAATGCAGATTAGAGAATTGTTTGTGTTTTTGTGTCACCTTGCATATGTAAGCAAGTGCCACACACTGCTTCAGCAGCAGAATAGCTGTAGCAGGAAACTGTACAAATGAATACAAGAGATGTATAATTTGCCAGTAGATGCAGATAATTGCAAAGCTTTTGAATCTGTGTACTTGTAAAACTATTTAGCATTTAACAATATTACTTTGACAGTACATGCCATTTTTGTGTTTATTATTTAGTTATATTAATTGGTTTGAATGGTGCAATGGTGTAACAGTTAGCATTGTTGCCTTACAGCAAGAGGTTCTCCGGTTTGATTCTTGGCCGGGGTGCCTTCTGTGTGGAGTCTCCATGTCCTCCCTGTCTTCGTGTGGGTTTTCTCTGGGTGCTCCAGTTTCCTCCCACATTCCAAAGACGTGCAGTAGGTGGACTTGACACTCTAAACTGGCCCTAGGTATGAATATGTGGTGCACTGACTGAGAAGGGTTGGGCCTCGGACTTGCAACCTGATCCCGTAAAACCTGTACCTGTTATAGAAGCAACGAGTGCTGATTGGTAAATAAAGTGGAACCAGAAGATGGATGTGAGCTTTGCTGGAGTGAGGCACTTAAGACATGTTGGCAGATAGATGCACACAGACAGTGTTGGAAGGAACAATATTAGTAGATGATGCAACCACATTTGTGGAGGATGTAAATAGAGCTTTTCAGCAGTAAATTGACTCTGTTGGCAATTCTTCAGACTGCCAAAAACTCTTATGCAGCAGTTGTAAATGTAAACTTATCTTAAATGCACAAGAATCACAGTATTATGTTGGCATGAAGTAATAAGCCTGTTTTTAAACTATAGTTTAAAGACATGAACCTATTGACGGACATGATGTGTAGGACAATATTGTTGTTCCTTTTGATTTTTAGGCAAACAGCATGATGATCTACCTGGTTAAAGAAACATTTTGTGAAATTGGCTTTAAAAGTATTGCAATATCAGAAAAAAATCATCAGTAACTTCAATGAAAAAAAAGTTTTCCATTAGATAATTTTATTGCATTTCCTAAATGTTTCTTTAGAAAACATAAAACTGACTTCACAGTTTTAGTCTTCTGAAAATTTGGAAGAGCATATTAAAGACTGTTTTGTTAACGAGCTGCAAAACTATGTAGAATATTATAAAGTCTATGGCTAATAGACTTTTGAGGGTGGGAAGCTTTTTTTTTTGCAAGCTGAAAATGGGAATATTAAACTTTTGCCTAGTGTGGTAGGTATTTTTTGTTATAAAGATTTTTTTTATCTTATAATGGATAAAAAAAAAGTTATATTATTTTTATGAGTATTTTGATTGTTTTATTGCTATGTTTCCACAGAGTGTTTATGCACAATGTGTGTGTGTGTGTGTGTGTGTGTGTGTGTGTGTGTGTGTGTGTGTGTGTGTGTGTGTGTGTAGGGGGGATAATGAGAAACAATGTTAATTAATTTGCTCAAATGTAATGAGTAATCTTTGATTATTCTTGTGGGTGAATTTAACTGTATTCTGAGATCGACTCTAAATTTTAATCTGCTGATGTTAAAAAATTTAGACGCTATCCTATCATATAGTAATTTAATTTGGGGAAAAAAGAAAAGTAACATACCTTAGGACAGAATTACTGAAATTGATTATTTTGTATACTCAAAGAGGCTGATTGAATTTGAATGTGGAACATTAGTTGCAAGGTTCATAGATCATTTTGCTGTTCTGACTTTTGTAAGTGATCCTGTTTGTGTCCATATTAATAAAGGTTACAAGAGGTAACTGGACATTTATTTGGTAGTTCTGATTTTCAGCTTATTACATATAAGTTGTGGGATGACCATTATATCATGTGTAATGAGATCAGTGGTCATTGGTTAACAAAGAAAAAAAAAATGTGTTTTTTCAATGGCTTCTGCACCAATCATCTGAGTAATATCCTTTTGTGATTATGCAAGATTTTGAAAGAAATGCTAGAAAACTAGAAAAAAAAGAATGTTTAAGACAGGAGAGGTTATATGAACACAATAAAAATTGACAAGGTATGCTTATAGTGTTAGTAGGAGGAAGGAATGACTTTTTCCATTTTTAGGAAAAAATTTTATTTTTTCTGAATTGATTGTTTATTTATTTAGTTATTTATTCCTTTTGCTTACCCGAAAAATCTAACTGGGTAGAAAAAAGTACTTTTCAGTGGAGACCAAGGGAGAAAAGCTGCACTTAAAGCATGGATTAAGTGTACATACAATACATGTACAAAATTACAACATGCTTTCTACAAAGTTGTCTTTTACAAGTTTTTTTTTTTGACTGCTTGGTGGATGTTTAAGTCAAATTTTTAAATTTTAGCTGATCATTGATAATGATTCCAGGGAAGCTTGTATGTGGGATTAATTCAATAGTAGTGTCATTGGAGGACTGAACACCGACAGTGTTTGCAGGCTCTACTATGGCATTGACTTAGGGAATTAGCATGAGCTTAGTCTTGTTTGGATTGCTGGCAAGATTAGAGCTGTTCAGCCATATCTGACTGTGGGGAAGGTTTTCTTGGTGAATTTGTTGTGTTTTTGGAGGGTATAAACAGTGCAAAAGATAATGGAATCTTTCCATACTTTATGAGTGAAAATTGGGTTGTAATTGTAGTTAGGTCATTAAAAAAGACATTAAAGAGTAGAGATTCTAAGACTGATTCATGGAGATTCAGAGGGATAGGAGAAAGTATGGATGTTAAGAGTTGCCATTTTACACACTGGGTTCTGTTGAAGAGGCATGATTGAAACCACTGAGTTGCTGTAGTAGAGAGGACTATGAGATAGAGAGAGGCAGGGGTTACAGTAATTTATGTTGTGGTACAGTATCAAACACTTTTGATAAATCTAAGACAAAGACCACTAGAAGATTATTACTTCTATGTTGTTATTTGTTGCTGAGAAAGAATATGTGAGTAGTGTCTATACTATGGGAAGAATAAAACATGTTGAGAAGGGGAAAGGATGTGATTTAGAAGATGTGATAAAAGCTGGCTGTGAATGCATTTTTCTATGAATTTTTTAAAGGGGGTATAGTAATTGGTCTAAACCTAGACATTTCAACAGAAAGGCTACCTTTATGGAGAGGCAATATGAAGGAATGTTTCCAGCTATCAGGAAAGGATGGATTCCTGAATAAATCTATTGATTAGTATTGAGACATGGTAGGCTGTCGCCTCTGCTGCTAGCTTCAGATATTCATACGGGAGGTTATCTGGAGCAAGGATACTGTCTAATAGCGGAGGTGGAGACTCATTGAAAGTTAAATGTGTGCGTGTTTTCACGCATAGTGGATGCAGAGTATTGCTTAGTGCCAGGATCAAGTTTTGAATGAGGAAGGGCTGTGTTTATAGAGTGATAACTGAATGCACAAGTAATATTATAGTCTATTTCAGCAGGCAATGGGTTTGATTGTGTGGGTTTCCTGGGTTTGATGAGTTGGGATATAGTAGCTCAGAAGAGTTTAGGAGCTAAAGTGATTTTTCTTGTCAGATTGTACTTGGTCTTTTATAAGACTACAGAGGTACCAATATTGTTGAAGGTTGGCTGAGGTTCTGATAGTGTGCCAGTGGTACCAGATTTTGTCTTTTTGTCTCATTAGTTGCTTTGCAGCTCAGGTGAGCCATGGGGCAGGAGGTGGTTTGATTCTTTTATTTTATTTATTTTATTTTACATTTGTTTACCAGGAAAGTCCAACTGGAAAAAAGTCCTTTTATAGTGGAGGCCTGGGGAGTAAAGCTCCAAGAGTAACAAACACATACAATAGAGAAAGAAATACAGCCAAGTGAGAAGCAAATACATAAAAGAAAGTGGTTTCAGACACACTAAGTAGAGCAACAGTAATTTATATAAAAAAATGGTTGTTTACATTTAGTGGCTGTATCCAATTGATTGTGTACAGTTAAAGTGAAACTACCATTAGTGATAGCTCATGCTAGTAGAATAAGAATAATGATAATAGAGTGAAAAGGAGGAATAGACTATCCAGGGGAGTTGCAGAAGCAGAGCCATGTGTTAGTAAGGTGCGTTTTTAGAAGTCTTTTAAATTGAAGTGTTGAATTAGTTACTAATAAGTTAGGTAGATTATTCCAGTGTTTGGAGATTTAGTTGGAAAAAAGTGATTTACCTGCTGAATTGTTCACTTTGATGGTGTGTAGGAGTAGTTTATTGCTGGAGTGAAGGGGTCTTGAGGAATATGGCTGAATGATATCTTTGAGGGAAGGGATTTTTTCTGATTGATAGACTATTTTGTAAGCAAAGGTAAGTTGATTAAAGAGAAGATGTTGAAGAAATTCGAGCCACTTGAGCTGCTTAAGTGATGAGTAGTGATGTGACTTGTATGAGGCATTAGTGACAAACCTGGAGATTTTATTGTAACAGACTTTGAGTTTGGCTAGATCTGCATTGCAGAGGTTAGTTAAGATTGGGGAGGCATACAGGAGAGTTGAGAGGAGGTGGGTTTTAGCAATGGTAGCTTTTGCATTCTCATAAATCTGTTGTTTCTATATAGGAGACCTTGTTTTTTGTGAACTTTTTTAATGGCTTGGGCAATGTGAATATCAAATTTCAGGTTATTGTCAATTTCCACTCCTAGTAATTTGGTATGGTTTGTTGGGGTGATAATAGTTTTATTTTTAGAGAGAATACTGAATGTTGTAGATGGGGAGGTGCAGCTGGTTGGGTAGAAGAGAATACGTTTTGTTTTGTTGGGATTTAGGATAAGGTGAAAGCTAGTGAACCAGGTTTCAGAAGATAAGAAGGAATCTTGACTAATGGTATGGATGTTTTTGAGGGAGGAAGCTGAGCAAATCAGGGTAGTGTCATCAGCATACTGAACCACTGAGGCCTGGGGGTGTAGCTGAGTGGAGCTGGTTGGTAAAAAGAGAAAAAAGAAAAGGACCAAGGGTAGAGACTTGGGTAACCCCTAAGTTGATAGGGTGAAGGGGTGAAAGATCTTGTTGCCAGCGGATAGCCTGTTGACGTTCTGCTAGGTAATTCTGGAACCAGGTGAGAATGGGGTAACTGATGCTAAGGTAGGAGAGGACATAGATGACTTTGGAGTGGTTAACCATGTCAAAGGCCTTGGACAGGTCCAGTAATATGGCTGATACAAATAGACCATTGTTTCCATGCTGGTTAACTGTGTTAGTAAAGGGCAGTAAGGCTGTGGTGGTGCTGTGAGAGGGGTGAAAACCATGTTGGGTATTAGATAGGAGCTTGAGTGTAAGGAAAGAGTCCATAAGTTGGGTGTGTCCAACCATTTCCAGAATTTTTAAGAGAGGGGATAGAATTGCAATTGGGTGATAGTTTGTTAGTCTGGTGGAGTTACCTCCTTTGTGTAAGGGTAAGATGTTGGAGATTTTCCAGATGGTGAGGATGTAAGCTTCAGATAATGACCTGTTTATAAGTATGGATACAGGATATGTGATTGCTACTGCTGCAATTTGCAGGAAGTCAGCAGGGAGATTCTCGGCAGCTAAGGTAGTGGGCTTAAGTTTATTCAATAATTTTTTGATGGTGTTAGTGGAGACTGGGTTTAGTGTAAACTGGTTGCTGCTTTTGGGTGGGTGTAAACTGTTGTAGTTTGGGGTAGGAGAGGTCTGGCTGAGGATGGTCTGAGTCATTGCAAGTTGTTGAATTGATTCTGTGAGGTAAGTATTAAATTGAGTGGCTGTTGTTGGCGTGGGAGTGGTTGTTTTTCCAGAATGCAATATATTGTTAACTGCTGCCCAGACATTTTGAGGGTTATTTTGATGTTTATTCTATATGTTGTAATAGTAGTAGATTTTGTCTAATTTTTACTAGTTTTTTTGCTTTATTTTGGAGTTCTAGGAAGGTTTGTTTAGTTATATGGGATTTGGTTTTACAATATTGTTCCCAGACTTTATCTCTGGTTCTGAGTAGGGATCTTGATTCTTTACTTAGCCAGGGTGCATATTTTGATTTCACTCTAATGGTTCTAAGGGGGTAAGATAGTTGAGTATGTTTAGGAACGTGGAGTAAAATTAGAGAAGGGCTTCTTCTAGAGGCAGGTGCTTGAGAGATTCCCAACTGCAGCTTTTTAGGGCAGAGATAAACCTATTTGGATCAAAGTTTTTTTTTTTTTTTGTTTCTGATAGGCAGATCGAGGGCTGACAGTTTTGATGAATGTGGTTTCTTAGGAGAACGGTTGAGTTGTGGTCAATAAGGCAGTCAGGGAGGCAGCCTGAGGGGATGAGAGATTGGGTTTGCTAAACAAAATCCAATTGAGGATGGATTGATGCTTCAAAGTTTTATCAGTCCTAGTGGGAGAAGTGATGAGTTGGGTGAAGCCGTAAAGGTTTACATGGGATGTAGAGTTTAGAGAGGAACAAAGGAGCCAATCAATATTAAAGTCACCCATTAGTATACTTTCTTGTGGGAGAGATATGGAGGTCCATTGTAGCACACTTACAAGCGTGGCAATATTGTTGCCTGGTGGAATATATCCAGCTATGATATTTAGGTGCTTTTTGGGGATAATTGTTAACTTAGCAAATATTAATTCTGCATTAACAAATTCAGGTATGGAGAGGTTCAGAAGGTCTAGTATAAGGTGATCTTTGAATAAGATTGCAACATCCCCTCCTTTTTTGTTTTTCTTGTCTTTACATAGGATGCTGTAACCGGGGGCAGTAAATTTATTGCTACTGATATCTGGTTTAAGCCATGTTTCTGTTAGTGTTACAATGTCGGGGAAGTAAAAGGATAGTATGGCATGTATGTCATGGAATTTGTTTGCTATGCTTCTTACATTCATATTAAGGATAAGAATGGAGGTTTGCATCTATGATGGAGTATAGCAAATGTTGATGGGGAAGGGCTGGCTAATGAACTGCATTTTGGGTTGGGACCAGGATTAGGGTGAATGTCTCCTGTGCACCTTAAATGCATAATTAAGTGTAAAATGAGCTCGGAGAGTTTGTGTTTAACTTTTGAATATTTCAGAGCTACTGGTGATGTGGGATGATGAGAAAGGACTTTGATTGCGTGATAGTCTATATAGGTAGTGTGGAACAGGGTTGAGGCTATAGTGCTGTGTTGTGAACAACTTAGGTAGTGGAATGAGGAGGTTTGCCAGGGAGGGGGAGTAGTGGATAGTAAGTGAGTGTCATAAGTGGAGAGAGAGTGTAGGAGTATAAGTGTTAAGCTAGTAGCGATATGGAGGAGTGTTGTATTAAAAGGCTTCATTTTGAGGTTGAGCTGGTGTGTGAGGTTGCAGTAGATAGGGAATAATGTATGAATAGTAAAAGTAGTAGGGAGAGATATAATGTTAGAGAAATGTAAGTGGGTGCTTTGGTAGGGTTTTGTGGGAGTATTGCGTGTTGTGTACTTCTTCCTGACTGGAGAGGTGGAGAAGGGAAGATGAAGTGAGGGGAGGGGCTAATGTAGTGGGGTGTAGAACTGGTTGGTATGATACTGTAGGACTGTGTGTTGGGTGGTGAGTGTGGTTATGCTTAAATATAAGTTTAGGGGAAGTGAGGGTGGGTGACATTTGGGAGTATGATAGGGTAGCGGAGCAGAGTGAGCCCGAGTGCAGTAGGGATGAATAGAACGGACAGAGCTAATGAAGACAGATTGCAGCAGTAAGCCAGCTGAAAAACGCTATCAACAAGTTGGAACTAAGGTAGGCAGCAGGTCAGTGCCATCTAAAACACCAAGGTAAAGAGAAGCAGAGGTAGTGTTTAATTTATTACAGTGGACCTACTGGGAATTTAAGTACAGTAGCATGGGTGAGGGAATGAAGAAATAACTTTGTGGAGAGGGTGTGGGACAAGGGATAGTTTTTCTGGGCTGCTATTTCCTTATAAGTGTGCATTTACTAGAGATGCTACACCTGGAGGGCTTTCAGCTGCAAAAGTAGAGCAAATATAGCGTCCAGAGTTTTTTAAACCTTTGGTGTGTTGTACCTGAGCAATCACTTGGGGGAGGGGGACAATCAAATTGGAGTAAAGAGTAGCAGGGGAGAATCCAAGCCACCCTGCAAACCTAGCTAATTAGCAAAGGACAGCAAAGAAAATAAGGTAAACATACAGACACCCTGTTCAAGGACTGGAAGGTTTCTCTAAGAAAAACTATCAGTAAGAGTACACCACAGGTAGAAGTTGTATGCTTACTAGTCTGCAATGGCAGATTTTATTTTTTACTTTTGCATTCTTTGATCTTTGTTTGCTGCACACTATGTAGCTAAACATAAAAGCAGCTGGAGACATTGCACCTTTGTTTGTTGTTTAATTAGTGAAGAATAAGTATTGAGGTGGAGGGACTGAAGGCTATGACTCTACTGAGAGGAGCTAAATACCTTAACATAAAACAGATAAGTTAAACAAAATGTATCAACAGTAAAACGGATGAAATGGGTGAGAATGGGCTAAGAGGAAGAAGGTTTGCAGCTGTTGCCCCTGGGATATGCACTCTAGCTGATTGTAACAACAGATTTTAACAAGGCATAACAGTATTCACAAAAGCAGACACCTAAATTATGCATAAGTGGCAACAGCAAGGTTCCCGGAGTTAAAGCTGGGGTTGAACTCTTTATTTAGGTTAATAGGTTGGTACTAGGCTATCAGCCCTAGGGCGTATACAAGCCTAGCCATAACAATTCCCTGGCTATTTCTTCCCACACTATTTACTTCCCTGGACCCTGTCTGGCAGGGCAACTGACGTGATCCCCAGGGTGAATTTCCTTTCTCCCATCCAATTGTCAAAGTTCCTTTTGAAGAGGGCCAAAGAGGCACTCTGCTTGACATGTATGGACAATCTATTCCAGAGTCTGGGGAGTCTCTGGGTCAGGAACCTATCCCTCCAGCATGTTTTGTTTATTGCGATGACAAGGTTTAGATCCCTGGAGCATGTGGCTCTGAGGGATTGGGATTTCTTTAAGTGTAGCATGTCCAACAGCTCTGGGTTTGACATGGCTTTGTATGTTAAGCAGAGATCGCCTCTGAGTAGACAATATGCGACACAGTATAGCTGGAGTTTTTTAAGACGGTCAGTGTAGGGCATCTGCTTTAGGCCTGTGATCTTTTAATGAGGTATTTCTGCGGCCTTTCCAGTTGTTGCAGATGTCTTGAGAGGTACATACCAAACGGGGCATTGTATTCTATAATAGGTCTAATGAGGGATGAGTACAGTGGGACTATGACCTCCTTTTTTTAGATGAAAAGCCCTTAGTTACGAGGTGTGCCACATAGAAGGATTTTCTGACTATTGTGGCGATGTGGTTATCGAAGGTGAGACCACTGTCCACCTGTATCTGTAAGTCTTTTATCACACTTTCGGTGTTTAGTGTACTGTCACCTATATGGTAATTCATGGGTACATGTTTTTTCCCAAAGGGGATAACTATACATTTCTTGGCATTGAGCTTGAGCCCATGGCTCTGGCACCAAGCATCTGTTTCTGTAAGGCCCTTTTGTAGAGTATCCACATCATTTGAGGATTCAATAATGGCTCCCAGTTTGCAGTCATCTGTGAACTTTGTTAGCCAGAGTCCCTTAGTGTTGGCCTGTACTTCAGAGAAGTAGATGCCAAGCAAGAGTGGTCCCAGGACTGAACCCTGAGGTACTCCACTTGTCACTTGTCTGGAGCTGGATTTGGAATCGGCTACTTTTACAGTGTGGGTTCTATTGGTAAGCCAGTTAGCAACCCATTGGGTGATGTAGGGATTAATGCCCAGCTTAGTAAGTTTATCTATGATTCCAGAGTGAGGGATGGTGTCAAAGGTCTTGGCAAGGTCTAGATAGGCTGTGTGGACCACCTTACCCTTGTCCATGGCTCTGGAGACTGATTCAAAGAAGTCAATCAGGTTCAGGAGACAAGATCAGCCCTTCACGAACCCAAACTGGGTGGGGTCCAGTGTTTGAAGGTTGCCAATGTCTTTGTTTATAAGTTCCATGATAATACGCTCCATGGCTTTGCAGATAAGGCTCGTCAGACTGATGGGACGGTAGTTTCTGGGATCCAAGGTGGATCTCCCCTTGTGGAGTGGGATAACTGTAGTTCTGCGCCACTCAGTGGGCATGAAACTTGAGGTAAGGCTATGATTAAACATGACACTTAGGTGAGGTGCCAGTTCATATTGTAGTTCATGTAGTACACAGCCCAGGATGTCATCTGGTCCCATGGATGCTGTATTCTTAGCTTTGGAGAGTGCGTTTTTTACCTGTGTGGCCGTTATTACTGGAATTTGGCAATTTTCCGGTATTGAGATGGGCCATTTAGGGGGTGGGGGGGTGAAGTTGACACTGAATCGATCTGCCAGGATATTGGCAATATCCTTGGGATCAGTATATTTAATGCCATTCTGTTTTAGCTCAGAGCAGATCTGAGCATTGCCATTTAGATTCTTGACATAGTTATAGAATGCCTTGTGGTTGTCTTTGGAATCTTTGGCAATTTTATTTTGTAACTAGCTTTGGGGATTTTAAGGGATCTCAGTTCGTTACTGAGGCTGGTAATGGAGTTTTTGCATCATGGGATTTTCCTCTTTACTGCAACAGTTTCTTCCTTTTGTTGTAAAGTTTGTTTATGGCAGGGAACCACCAGATTGGCTTCCTTTTTTGGATGAGAGCATCTTGGTTCTATTTGGGATGGCACTATTCATGCATGAGTGGATGTGTTCGTACACTGCCTTAGTGTAGGATTCATCAGTTGAACTTTCAGTTCCCGTCTGCATGGCTGTCATGAAGTTTGCAACTTCTGACTTGAGTAGCATGAAGTTGGCTTTGGAGAAGTTTTTATGGAGGTTTCCTTACTGGGAGTGGGGTGGGGGTGGGATGTGGATGTTAAGGGTGATTAGCTTATGGTCAGACCTGACTAACGAGGGGGTGACCATAGGTGTGGCACATCGATTTCCCATGTTGGTAATGACCAGGCCTAGGATATTGGAAGCCCTGGTGGGACTATGGATTAGTTGATCCATTTTTTGATGATTGTTGGTTAGAGTTTCCTTTGCTTTTAGCTGGAGTGAGAGGAGTCCTTGCTTACACAAGTGGTGGTGGGGGGGGTGGGACGCGAAGCGACCAGGTGCTCAGTGGCTCTAAAAGTTGCAAAGAAGACAAAAAGAAAAAGAACATAAGACTAAAAGCAGCAAAATAAGGACATCAAAATAAGCATAGCCATCATAAATATTGTACAGAAAGCAGAGAGGGTTAACACAGCCTATTAAAAGTCACCAAAACAAATACATTGAGAACCAAACTTATTTAGCAGCAGTCAGTGTAACTAGTTAGAATATCCCATTACCAGACAATATTGCAACAATGTAGCAGTTTTACCAGTTTACCTTAAATATCATTCACCACTTCCACGGTGGTACAGTGGTAGCATTGTTGCCTCACAGCAAGATGTTCTCCCATTTGATTCTCAGCTTGAGTTGGGAGTGCCTTCTGTGTGGAGTCTGCATGTCCTCCCCACGGTTGAGTGGGCATTCAAAAGACATGCGTTGAATGGGCATGCCTTCATTGAAGGTTGGGCGTTGGGCTGGCAACTCGACACCATAAAAACCAACTGCCAATCATTAGCGGACCGGAGTTCTGCTGTGGCGACCCCTAACTGGGAAAAGCCGAACAACAACAACAACCTTAAATATCATTCACCACTTTATAATGTATTTTAACTTACAGAAACCGAGTATTCAGTAGCAGCAGTCAGTGTAACTAGTTAGGATATTCCATTACTAGACAATATTGGAACAATGTAGCAGTTTCACCAGTATACCATGAATATCATTCAGCACTTTACAATGTATTTTATCTTACAGAAACAGAGTATTCAGTAGCAGCAGTCAGTGTAACTAGTTAGGATATTCCATTACTAGACAATATTGGAACAATGTAGCAGTTTCACCAGTATACCATGAATATCATTCAGCACTTTACAATGTATTTTCAACCTACAGAAACTACTGCTTTTCTTTCTGATTGGGTTATGATGGTTAAATGTACTCAGGCAGGTGTTGCAGTAGAATTACACAGCTTTGTCTAAGGAAAGGAGTTCTAAGTACTTCAGTCATGAGACCTAAGGATGTGCATGAAATTGTCCTTGTTGAATCTGGAAAGATTTTTGACTGAGTTACAAATGGTAGGTTTGCAGAGATTACTGACTGTGTAGGCTGGGTAATGATCACTTTGGAAGTCAGGTAGTCCACTAACAGAGTTATATTGCTGGATGCATAGTAAGAATCCAGTCTAGTGTGGAAGAGGTAACTCTTGTTTTTTTTTTTTTTTTTACGTCAGGTAAGGCTGTAAATGAGTTGTGTAAAACTGAATAGGTTCATAGGTTCATACTAGGCTATCTGCCCTGGGGCAATTATAAGCCTAGCCCGATTTTGTTAGGCTGACTGATGAAAGGGAAGAAAGTGGGATCCACTTGACCAGTGTATATTTATGTCTCCATGATGCAAGTTTGTTACTGGATGTCCACGAGATATGTCCTCTAGTGTGCTAATACTAGAGGTATTAGATGGTGTGATATAGAGAACAATTATACTAATAGCATTGGCATTGTTAATATGTAAGGGGGATACCAAGATATCCTCTTTGAAGAGGGAGGGGCTAGGTTTTGGGAAAAGTGTGAGTTGCAGGCGGTTGCAAGAGTATTTATATGCTTCCTACCCTCTTTTGCTAGGTGGTCAAGTCTACAAAGACTGTAGCAAGGGTGAATATTTAATTTAAGGTAGTTTCAGCCATGGTTCTGTTAATATCAGTATATCAGGGGAAGTGAGTTTGAATGCAGGAGTGCAGAGAGATATTTTTGTTATAAAGGCTGTGGATGTTATAGGGTATTCATTTTTGGAGTGCTGAGATGGTGTGAAGTAGCAGGCCCTAGGCTGGGATGTATATCTCCACTGAATAGTAGCTTTGTATACTTAAAGTAAAAATAGTATTTGATGGAGAATTTTGTTTTTAGCTAAAATTTAAGAAGTATTGAGAGTGCTTGCAAAACAGAACCTAGTGTGGTTTTTGTAGGTGTGTGTACCGTATTTGGCATAAAGAGGGGGAAATGGTGCAGAAAGTAGGATGTGGGAGAGTAAGAGAAATAGTAATGTGCTTGCTTGCTAGTTAAGAGCCATGATGGCAGTTATGGGAGCTGGTGATGTGTGACAGGAGTAACAGAAGAGCTACAAATAGAAATAGCTGAATCATGGCTCTGGGAATGGGGTGGAAAGGTAAGGGAAGTGATCAGAGGATGTATTTGAGTCTTAAAAGATATGAGATGGAAAACAAGGGATTAAGTAAGCATTAATGCAGGTAATGAGGTAGTGAAGAAGGAAGGAAGGTGAGGCAAGGATGAAACATAATTTCTTTTCTGTATTAGCAGCTAAGAAATTCTACCAGTTTAGATTTGCAATAGGAAAGCAGAAAAAAAAAAAACTTCTATATCTCTGCGTAGAATGTCAAAGTTGAACAAGCAAAATAAACCAATGAAATATGACAAAAATGTTTAATGCAGTACCGGGGAGTAAAATGGATAACCGTGGTGACTTTAGAGGAGTATAGTGAAATTGGTAGGGAGTGTGAGGTCTGCAAGGTTGCTAGGGATTATGGGAGTGATAGGTCTGCAGGTTTACTAGGGATTATGGGAGTGATAGATCTGCAAGATTACTAGGGACTATGGGAGTGGGGGGCTCTACAAGGTCACTTAAGATTATGAATAGCAAAGGAAGGTAGGGCACCTCTTGCTGTAATGTGATCTGCAGACTGAATTTTATGCTTTTATTTCAAGCGAGTTCACTTCACTATTGGTTTATTGAGCTACTGATATTACTTTAAGAAGGGTTGTTGATACTTGTCATTGTGGATGGTAATGAATGGTAATAAATTAGAGGACTGGAAGAGGTGGCTGGGAAACTGGATTTGGATAGGACAGTGAAGTGGGACATACCTCAAGCATCATCAGCAGGAGGTAATTAGTCAGCACATATGCAGATAAGCGGCTACAATTTACTTAGAGTGGTGCTTATGCAAGGTAGGAAAACGTTTTTGTTTACTTGCTTTAAAATTTAGTCAAAAGGGGAAAACGAACCAGATTAAGACTATGCAGTGACAGAAATTAGGACAAAATACTAATAGATCCTGTCTGTGACACATACCATCAAGGCCAGGAATACTACCCATAACGGTACAGTTATGCATAGTAATCAGAATTTTGAGGGATACTTGTGTCATACTTATAGTACTGTTATACAGGCTATTGTCCAACATGTTCAATGTACATTTGGAAGATCATCAGAAACAAAACACTATCATCGGACTGCTGATTTATTTAAGAAGAAGCAAGTGAAAGAATTGAATAATGACATTTTAGTAGTAAAATTGGAGTGATTCTGAAGTTAGTGAATGTGAGTAATTGTCCTGGTCTTGATGGTATTGGACATGATTTCTGCAAATGTATGAGAAACAGAGATAATTGTAGTTCTGAGAATGTTTTAAATGGATGGGAAGGGTGTACAAGATCCCAAGTTTGTGATGGAGAGCTTAAGTTTATTTGAAAGAGGGTCAGTTAGACTCTTCTGCAAATCTGGAGCACTATCATAGTGATTAAATGTGATTATAGAATCTTAATGAAAATATTTCAGGGAAGAAGAGGACCAGTATTGCATTTGATGGTTGACAAAGGTGTTTTTCACATAAAGTAGTGAAAAGTTCAGGAATTACTTGTTTGCCTAAAATAAATGACAAATAAAATATGTAGGGAAATTAGCACAGGAAAATTATTAGTCTGTGATGTGGGAAATACCTTGGATATGGTGTTACATAGCCAGATGTTGAATGTTTTTTCAGCATATCAGATTGGTACTCATATATTTAGGTTAGTCAGTGTGAAGATATGTGAAGGCTGACAGCCTAGTCAGATAGAATTTTGTAGATAATTCTGTCATTTGTAAATATTAATATAAGCCACAGGCTTGTTCACTTAAATGAAGAAAATGGTGTTAAATGTTGAATGTCAAAAATGTAACAACAGTGCACTCTGCTGTAAGAAAGCTGACAAGTCAAGCATTTTATGACTGTTTTTGATCTCAGGGCTCAGAGCTGTGGTGTCTGAACCAGCAGATTCTTTATTTTGTTTTGAGACTAGAGTTAATTGCTAGATTATATATATATATATATATATATATATATATATATATATATACATATATATATATATATATATATATATATATATATATATATATATATATATATATATATATATATATATATATATATATATATATATATATATATACAGTCTTTAATTGCTGTAGTTTCCTGACCAGGTGCAAGCTTATTAAGAAATGTTAATGTAGAGTTTCTGTTAGCCTGGGAACCAGAGAAAAAATGATGTAATCTGAAATGAGTCAGTAGTACTGTGTTATCAATTTAAGAACAGAGAGAGAAAGACTCAGGGCTTTTTGCGTTTGTCTTCAGAACATCCAACAGTACCAGCACTGCTTTGCTGTATATGTAAGTTTATTTTTAGAACTGTGATTGCTCTTAGATATAGCTAGGAAATAGGAAGATTAGACTAGTTGTTTTCTGTATTGATGTCAGAACTATTCTACTGTATTATTTTAAGCATTTCCTGTGATCTCTGAACTCTTGACCTCTAAATGTATGTTTCTCATACATTTGCATTGACTAACACTGTGTATTAAGAAGTATTATCTTGTGTTTTTATTATTTATTATTAAATATTTTTAAACCTTTCAACAGTGGTTGTTTTATGTAGAGATAATTTAAGCTCTAGAGTGCATTGCATGTATATAGTGATACTGTACAAAGTCACTTCAATAGTCCTACTGTTCAGTCACACTTATCTGTTGGATAATAATATTGAACAGTAATAATTGGACACCCTTTGATAAGGGCCTTATTAGTAGCTGATATTAGTGGTTGGTGGTAAGTGGTACTACCGTATAGTCTGGGAAGAAGGGGTATAAATGGAGAACCTGTGCCAGCCTTCCCCAGGAGTGTCTGTGTATTTGTATACAACTCATATCTCAAAGTGTGTGGTGTGTGTGTGTGTGTGTGTGTGTGTGTGTGTGTGTGTGTGTGTGTGTGTGTGTGTGTGTGTGTCAGCTACTTGGGCAGGGACACGAAGCACTGGTTGGACAGAGAGAGTGCTGGAGGTTTTAGCTTAACCACTAGGCTGAGATCTGGACCTTATAGCTCTGCCAGTGGGAAGTCTTATTGGGGATCTGGAGAGAAAGAGACAGACCAGCCCCAGACTGACTGTGGTCTCTGTGTGCTCTTAAGGGAAACTGTATTTTACTGTGTGTATTTGTTATCCTTTCCAATGTGGACTTCCCCTCACTGGTGTTAGTGGCTCCTTGATTTTTGGGCCAGTGCACAGGTGTCACATATTAATTGTTTGGCAGTGGTGGGATATCCAGATCACATATTAATTGTTTGGCAGTGGTGGGATATCCACACCACATACTAATTGGTTGGCACATACTAATTGGCTTGTAGTGGTATGGATAGTTTATTCCTGTAGCTTGTGTACAGTGATCACTGAAGGTGTTTTTGTACTCTAAATCAGCCATGCAGTGAATATGCAGAGTTCAGATCACAATTGTTTTATTTCTTTTGTGAGCTTAGTTAGTCAGGGAGAGCAGGCAAACATGTCAGCAGAGGAGTATGGACAGCTGACAAGGAGCCAGCTGGCTGAGATGTGCCAGGCTAGGGGACTGGTGCATGGAAACCTGACTAAGGCAGACATGATTGCAGCTTTGATCACAGCTGCATCAGAAAACAGCAACCAGGAGGACGATCAAACTGGCCGTGGAGATGTGCAACACTCAGGGAATGGACAGCTCAACCTTTGTGCAGAGGAATTAAAAATCCATCTGGAGCTAAAGAGCCTTGAGTTGGAGCCAAGGATTTGGAAATGGAAGCTGTGGAAAAAGAGCAGCAGAAGCAGAGTGAAAAGGAGATGCTGACTCTTTGCCAGAGTCATGGAGGTAATGGAGGAAGGGAGTAACTGGACCCCAGAAGCACAAAAGGTCAGTAAATTTCTTCCACAGTTTACAGAGGGGGATATGTTTGATAGTTTCATTCATATGTTTGAGAGGGTATGTAAACAGTATGATGTTGATCAAAGGCTCTGGGTACGGTTCCTGACCCATTTACTCCATGGTGAAGCTGTAACTGTGCTGCCTAAATTAACTGATCATGAATGTTTTGATTATACTGCTGTTAAGCATTGCTTGTTAGAAGTTTTTAAGCTAACACCTGAAACTTATAGGAAAAAGCTTCTTGAGCATAGACACAAGGCAGATGAAAGTGTGTGTGAATATATTGCTGAACTGAGCATTTATTTTCATAGATGGGTGAGGGGATGTCAGATCACCACTTTTGAAGGGCTGGCAGACCTTTTGGTGAGGGAACAAGCCCTTAGCACTTTGCCTGTTAGCTGATAGCAATGTTCTACTTCAGAGGAGTTGGGGAAGAAGGGAGACTTATACCTAGCAAGCAGGGCATCCATGCACAGGAAAGGGACCCCCAGTACTGCTCATGGGTCTAAAGGAGCCCATGGTGGGCAGCCCAGACTGCCCCAACAGAACCTGTCAGTAGCAGGGGAAGCCACTAGTCCAGGTACATGTCTAGGACCTAGGGTTAAATGTTTTGAATGCAACCGGTGGGGCCATGTGGCATACAGATGTCCACGGAGGCAAGGTGGGAAACAAAAGGTAAGAGAGCCAGTAAGTGGGAAAGACAAAATGCCAATAGTAGGTTGTCTGGAGACAACAGGGATACCGTACTACCATCCTGCAGATGTCCTGATAGGGAAGGGTTTTGATGAGACAATACCATGTGTTTATGTAGCTACATGCTGTTAGGCTTTGAGACAAGCATGTGGGTCTGGTAGCTGGGGGAGACCTAGACAGACCACATACTTGCAGCCAGGACTGGTGAGGTGGTTACTTCAAGGAGGGAGCTACTTCTGTAGCAGTGAGACTGAAGGTGAGCCACAGCTGCTTGTGAGTACTGATGTTCCCTTGGACAGAGTGATTGGAAAGGTAGAGGTGAGTAATAGTATCCAGGCTGACAGTGAGGCACCACTGTCAGAGGATACCAGACTTCCTGTGGAAGGGGAGCTGGGAAGGGTTATAAAGAGATAGTTGAGACAGGCTCAGCTGTCAGACCCTACATTGCAAGGCCTGAGGCAGGTAGCTAGTAAAGTGCCTGAGTCTTAAGGGAAGGTGGAATCTGTATGCTGGGACAAAGGGTTACTGTATAGAGAGTGGACCCCATAGGGAGGGCTAGAAGGTGAGAGAGTACAGCAGTTGGTAGTGCCTAGAGCCTACCATCTGGCACTTCTAGCCATAGCCCAGGATATTCCCTTTGCAGGTCACATGGGCATAAAATGTACAAAGAGACGTATTATGCAGAACTTCTATTGGCCTGGAATTTTCAGAGATGTAACAGGGTACTGCAGGAACTGTGCGCAGTGCCACAAGGTGAGTGCTCCTTTGATGCCTTTGCCTGTGATTGAGGAGCCATTTCAGAGGGTAGCTATGGATATTGTGGGGCCTCTGAGTTCCCCAAGTTCCACAGGAAAATTATATCCTAGTGGTAGTAGATTATGCTACAAGATACCCTGCGGCAATGGCTTTGTCCTCTATTGAGGCAGAAAAGGTGGCAAATGCTTTGTTAGATATTTTTAGCAGGGTAGGTTTCCCAAAAGAAATACTGACTGACAGAGGTGCTTATTTCATTTCAGACCTGCTGGCTTGTCTGTGGAAGTACTATGGGGTGAAGCACCTGAAGACCACCCCCTACCATCACCAGGCTAATGGCCTTGTCAGATGTTAAACTCTACAATCAAGTCCATGCTATGGGCATTTACAGACCAGTTTAAGAGGGAGTGGGACAAATATTTGACCCATCTGTTGTTTGCTTACAGAGAGGTTCCCCAGAAATCCACAGGTTTTTCACCCTTTGAGTTGTTGTATGGGCATAGGGTGAGGGACCTGTAGATTTAATTCATGATGAGTTGGAAGGTGAGTGTGAATCTCACAAGGAGTCTGTTGTGGCATATGTCCTAAACCTCAGTACAAGGCTCAGGGAACTCATGGGCTTGTCCAGGAGAACCTGGCAGAAGCCCAATAACAGAAAAAGGTATGGTATGACAGGAATGCTTGAGCTAGAGAGTATGCTGTAGGGCAGCAGGTAATGGTTCTCATTCCTGTCAGACACAACAAGCTGCAAGCAGCTTGGGAGGGACCCTACAAGGTGGTAGGAAAGGTAAGTGATGTTAACTACATGGTGGAACTGCTAGGCAGAAGGCAGGAGCACAAATCGTACCATGTTAACATGATGAAACCTTACCATGATAGGGAGGCCCTTGTGCTGAGCATTTGCAGTGGATTGCAGGAGGAGTTTGAGGGAGATCTGGTGACTGATCTCCTCAGTGAGGCTTGGACTGACACCTCAGTGGAAGGGGTAGCAGTGTTCCAGAAGCTATCTCCTACCCTGGTTCAAGAAATCCGAGCAGTGTTACAGGAGTTTGGGGACATGTTCACTGGGAAACCATGGTGCACCCACCTGGTGCAGCACCAGATGGATACAGAACCCCAAAGGCCTATTAGGTAGGTCCCTTATAGGGTGCCTGAGAGAGTCAAACAGACTCTGTGGGAGGAGATTCAGGAGATGTTGGAACTAGGGGTAATTCAAGAGTCCAACAGTCCCTGGGCCTCCCCATTGGTGCTGGTGCCAAAGGGGGATAGCAGCACCAGGTTCTGTGTGGACTACAGGAAATTAAATAGTCACACAGAGTCAGATGCTTACCCCATGCCTAGGACAGATGAGGCCCTAGAGCAGCTGGGTGGAGCTAAGTATCTTACCACCATTGAGCTTACTAAGGGTTACTGGCAGGTGCCTTGACTCCCAGTGCTAGAGAGAAGTCAGCCTTTGTGACTCATTTTGGCTTGTATGAGTTCACAAAGTTGCCCTTTGGGATAAAAAATGCCCCAGTGACTTTCCAGAGGCTGGTAGATCATATCCTAGCTGGAGCAGGAGGGTTTTCCCTTGCTTACCTAGATGATATTGCCATCTACAGCCATTCCTGTCAAGAGCACCTTCAACATGTCAGGGAGGTGCTGGGCAGACTACAGAGGGCAGGGTTGACTATTAAGCCGAGCAAATGTCAGGTGGGTATGACAGAGGTCTCTTACCTAGAACATAGAGTGGGGAGTAGTAAGATCAGGCCAGAACCTGCCAAAGTGGAAGCCATTCAGGCATGGCCTGCACCTGTTACAAAAAGCAGGTGAGGGCATTCTTAGGGACAGCAGGGTACTACAGAAAGTTTGTGCCTAGTTATAGTACCATAGCTGCTCCCCTCACAGGCTTGACAAGGAAGACCAGGCCAGATAAAGTAGTGTGAACCACAGCATGTGAGCAGGCATTCCAGAAGCTTAAAGAAGCTTTGAGAGGGACCCATGTGTTAGCCAGTCCAGATTACAGCAAAGAATTTGATGTGCAGGTGGATGCTTCAAACCATGGGGTGGGGGCTGTACTTAGCCAGATTTCTTCAGAGGGAGAAGAGCACCCAGTGGTTTATCTCAGTCATAGGCTCCAACCCAGGGAGGAATGTTATGCAGCTGGGGAATGTCTAGCCATAGTGTGAGCACTGCAGAAACTTCAGCCTTATCTGTATGGAAGAAAATTCACTGTAGTTACAAACCACAATCCCCTAACATGGTTACACAGACCCAGCCAGCAAAATTCCAAGTTGCTAAGGTGGAACCTAGGGTAGCAAGCATATGATATGTCAGTGCTGATATTAGTGGTTGGTGGCAAGTGATACTACTGTATAGTCTGGGCAGAAGGGGCATAGCTGGAGAACCTGTGCCAGCCTTCCCCAGGAGTGTCTGTGTATTTGTATACAACTTATATCTCAAAAGTGTGTGTGTCAACTACTTGGGCAGGGACATGAAGCACTGGTTGGACAGAGAGGGTGCTGGAGGTTTTAGCTTGACCACTAGGCTGTGATCTGGATCCTATAGCTGTGCCAGTGTTCAGTCTTATTGGGGACATGGATAGAAAGGGAGAGACCAGCTCCAGACTTGCTGTGATCTCTGTGTGCTCTTAAGGGAAATTGTACTTTACTGTGTGTGTGTATTTGTTATCCTTCCCAATGTGTTTGCCCCTAGGACAGTTTATTCTAAAACCTGTGTTTATGTGATGATAAATGGATGGTTGGGGCCCACTGGTTATTTTAGAAGAGGATTAAATAAAGTATTCCTTTTGGTGGAATTCTTTTTGCAATGTTAATAAGTACAGTTATACAATCTAGTTAAGAAGCTTTATCATATAAAGTTTGGAATTCTTAAAGCAGACTTTGTTTTCCAAGCATGTTGACTTGATGATTTAATAATCATAGCTGAAGGAGAGTCCAGCTTGCCGAATATATTAGCATTCACAATAGTTAAACATTATTTATTTGCTGTGGGCTTAGGATGAATAAGTTAAAGTGCAAATGGATAGTAATACTAGAAGAAAACATGGGATATTATTTTTTCTGCTCTACTAGAAATATATGGAATATTGTTTTTATTTTTCTGTACACATAGATGCTTTAGGCATAAGATCTTCTATGAAGGATAGTGTCAGGGTTCAGTGGAAGTCACTGCTATGCAGTCTTACGGGGACAATAAGTGTACAGAAATCTTTTAGACTGAATTTTTCAAAAAAGTATGGACAGCATTCATAGTCAGTTACACAAACACACTGAGATTATCCGGGATGTTTGTGAAGGAGTGCAGCTGAACTGCAAGCCATGGAGGCCATTTATACCAATGCACGATGACCTGAAATGTGCTTATGCAAATGCAGAAATATTGAGATAGAAATGAAAAATAAGGTAAGTCTTTGTATCCTAATGAAGTATGTTTTTCACCATTTGTGATTCATAGTCAAATTTTCCCGCTTCTCCAGGGTGATCACAGATGTGCTATATAAAGAGAAGCCTCACCAAATATATCAGAGTTGCAGCCCATGAAAATGCTATCACTTGCTGCAAGCTTTGCTATTTCTATTTCTGGGTTGCTTGTCTTGGCTGGACCAAAACCGCTTGTACTCAGCAGCACTCGCAAACCAATAAGAAAAAATATGAGCAAAGGATTAATAATTATAACTTTGATAATCAGAAAATCCTTGATAGGCTTAGAGTGGACAGGAGCATTATAAGGGTCTTAATGGGTATGTTTGACCCCCATGGGGGCACTGCAGGAATGCATGGACTTCCTGTCTGTGTGGACACCAAAGTATGTATAGCCCTCACTATACTTGCTATGGGGACCTTCCAGAGATAGACTGGAGACATGTTGGGTATCTCACAGGCTTCTGTCTTGAGGATATTGCAGTAATTCCTGGATGTACTGTTGGCATGTGTGGCTCAGTACACTTATTTTCAGGTGTCACCTCAGGACCAAGCCAGGATTATGTGTGTCTTTTCTGGGTTGGCATGTTTCTCTGAGTTACTTGGTGCAATAGATTGCATCCACGTTGCAATTAGGGTCCCGCCTTGTCCACTGAGGGTGTGGTACTGCAATAGGAAGGGCTACCATTCTATCAATTGCCAGGTAGTGTGTGATGCATGGGGGTGCATCACCAACATCTCTGCCCAGCATCATGGCAATGCACGATTCCTAAATCTGACACACTAGCTGACTCTACCACTTCTTCCTGCATGGTAGGATGCCCAGTGGTCATCTTTTTGGTAAGTAGAAAAATATATATTTTTTGTTATATTGTATTTCAATAGTTATTCAGGTTAAATGCATTGCTGAATACTAAGGTTTTTTTCTGTTTTTTCCTCCCCATTTTCTTTCTCTCCCTCTCTCTTTCTTTCTCACTTTTTTAGATGATTCTGAATATCCACTAAAGCCATAGCTCAAGACTCCAGTGAGAAATCCAAGTGGACCCATGGAGGAGCTATATAAAACTTCCTTGTGCAGACCTGTGTTGTCATTGAGAGGCTCTCTGACATCCCGAAGAGCCATTTCTGGTGCCTGGATGATCCAGGGGTGCCCTTCAATATTACCTAGCTGCTGCATGCAGGATGTTTACTCTGTGTTGCATTCTGCATAACATGATCATGCACTGGTCTGGTTGTGAAGTGACCCATGCTGTCATAGCAGCTCCCAGTTCCAGTCCCACTATGAGTAATGATGACCAGCCAACAGCAGTAGTAATGGCCCCCATGCGGCAGGCTCATGCACATCATGTGCCTGTACAGGTAAAGAGGCACCATCTAGTCCAGAACTATGGACCTTGACATTCTGGTTAGTGTATCCTTTCTTGTAACAGCACATGAGTATAACTGATGTATGCAGTGATATCTGAGGGCTATTTTGTGCTGGGCATGGTCTGTTGTCAGTATTCTTCTGACCTTCCCTCATCTTAAAATATTTTTTTATTATCTGTTAAAATAATACTCATGTTGTTGCCAAACCTGAGTGCTCACTGTTCCTTGTTCAGTGATGTCAAAAGGCATGAAATAGAAAATAATTCTCATTTTTGTTTGCTGTTACATCTTTAATGATTACTTAATTAAACAAAAGTAAGGAATATTGACAACAGTGGCATATTTCATGAATTAATGCATTGCAACTGCATATAATGATTTCTTTATATATGCCATTTCTTCTTGGGTTATTCTGTTGTACTGCATGTCAGATTAATTTTATGCTGTCATACACAATAATTTCTGAGTTAAGAAACTATCATCATTTGTGCAGTGGGGAAGGTGTAATTTCAGCAATGTAAGCTGACATGGTAGAATACTAATTTTAATGTGTCATTTGCTTATGATACATTTCTCCTGAAAATGTTTGTTCATTATTATTTTGACATTTTAGGTACCTGCCACTTGTAAGAATGGTAATCCATGTAGCATTGTTTTTTGTTGAATGTTCATCAGTGATGTATATACTAGTTTTACAGGCATGGAATACATATATTTGCAAACTTCCCCCCTCTAGCCAATCTCCCATTCCAGCTAAACAGACAGCTGTGTGACTGAAGCTAATTCATGGTAGTTCATGATCAAATAGGTCATACAAATCTCGTATTGATAGGCTAGATGATGGTGCAACTTATTTGGAGGAGGGGCTACCATGAGAACTGTAAGGTGAGTTAGTCCAATGTTGTGCCATTCTTGATGCAGGTGATCCTGCTGTCACTGACATGAAACTGCTGCGTGAGGTCCTGCTAGGTGTAAATAAACATTGACATTACCTGTGTGAACTGTGTTATGATTATTCACTTTGAAGATTGACATTACTGTCTTGAGAAACAAGGGTAGTATCCTGTGATCTCCCCCATGTGCCCTGACAGTACCCCATCCTTTCACCCTTGCAAGAATGACTGTTCTAACTAGTGTATAAAGAGAAGTGGCCACTTATGCTTGGTGTGCACATCAGTGTGCCCATGGCATTATCCCTGCTGTCTGCCATTTTGAAGTAGTACTGGAAATCATCACACATATCATGGAGCACTCTGACAATTTCCAAATGACTCTCAGTGTCAGTGCTGTGGGCCCTAACAATGTCATGGCACATTTCCTGTTGGGCAGCCAATGCTTTATGTGTTTCATGGGGTAGTTGTAAGCAATTTCTGCACCTGGCTCCCCTTTATAGAATTGTCACTGTGGGCATTGTTGCCTTTGAATGCTTGTCATTATCCTCAAAGTGTTCCTCTGGGTTTGGAGATACCGGAGTAGAGGTGCAGGGGTGTTTATCAGGTACAACCATGAATGGTATGTCAAGGTGTGCTTGACTTTGTGTTGCACTGTCAGTTTCTGCAGACTTACTAACATGTGGTGTGAGAGAACCTACCATTTAACTTGGGGACTGCCTGTCACTTCCCTCAGGTTACCTTATAAATATAACTATGTTACCCACAGCAGCAGCAGCTGTAACACCCATTCTGCTGCTGACATTATCCAAATTTATTGTTATAGTTGAACTGTTTGATGCTGACTCTGTAAAAAAAGTTTTGAAAGCATTATTATTAATAATAATAATAATAATAATAATAATAATAATAATAATAATAATAATAATACAGCATACAGTAAAGTATGCTTACTAGGGGGTGAGTAGGACAGTTAGCATACACACTGCCTTCATTTCCATTCTTTGTTGATGTACAAGGCTCACCTAATAATAATAATAATTAATTGTGACATGTTTAACATGTTTAAGTACCTCATTCCTTGTCATCATTAATTCTGTCTATACACATGTGTTACAAGTTTTAAACCAACCTTCGTAAGCAGATGAATGTTTCTGCTGCTGCAGACATTGGTAAGATGGAGCAGTGTCCACACCACCTCTAATTATTCCTGATCCACCATCTTCTTTGTCACAGTCATCCTGACAAATGGACAGAAGGTATTAATTATCTAGCGATAACTGAATAAGATTTGGAGCCCCCCCCCCACAATGGTATGGGAAATTGCATTTAGTCTGGTCTTGCTTCTAACACATGCCACCATATTATTTACCCTTTTCTTGCACTGGCCAATCAGTTTTTGCCTACAACTGCATTGATTTCAACAACTACGTGACTTCAGGCCTTGTTTCTGTTGGCTTGTCTGGCTCCCTTTTACCAAAAAGAAGTTTCACTTATGTTCTAAGTGCTGCCACGAGGACTCGATGGCCAAAGTTATCCTTTCTGTGCTTTGACCCTTATATAAAAAAGGGGATACAGTTAGAAAGTGTGCCAGTAATGTCTGGATGCAATCACCTTTTAAAGTACAAAACACTGGCCAAGAAATCCTGCCACTAACAATAAGTGTTACTTAACACAACCCAATGTAATTACCTAACAAAAATCTCAATGTAGCCATATAAACTTGTAATATGTTGCCTACAGTTTGTTTAGATTATGAATACAATCACTTTTGTCACAAAAAAGCACCCTTGCCCTATCTTCTGCCATTCTCATGTACTGATAATACTGGCATTTTTATTCCTCGCTGTCACTCCAAAAACTCAGATTCATCACACATGTCTATTCATGTCATTAGAACATTAAAACCTCTGTAGTAAATTAACACAGTAATACCCATGTATATACAGTCAGTAAAGTATACCAGAGTATTCATCATTTTCTGCATTCAGTAATCATTTCCACTGCTGCTGTCAAGAAATACAGCTTCAAAAATGACAGAAATTTACCAGTCAGCCAATGCTATTATAACATGTACAGCATACATTTAAGTTCATTGCAAATGAGTCTTAAATCAATAATGAAATAATATTTAAGTGTTTCTTATAAAATAACAATATTTTTAAAAATATTTCCTTACTGTTATAAGTCTGCGGTATCCAACTGCATTTGCTACCTCTCTCAGATATTCATGAAATATTGGTGAAAATTCATGGCATAATGTGTTATATGCAAATAAGGCTAACTTATATGCATGTCTCTGAATCATAGTAATATGTAAATGTTTCCCTAGGTGTATCACTGGATTGTGGCATCTCGCATTTTGCTGATTGTGAATATACTTCCAACATAACATGAACATATTTAATAGTGACATAGGAGCACTGCAGATGGTTCACAGCACTCCAAAGCAATCCCAAGCATTCCAAGGGAAAGCACAAATAGCCCTAGACTAGCCAAAATTAGAAAGTGGTTAAAACATAAAAAATGGAGTCATCTGAATGTCAGGTTTGCAGCAATTTGAAGTGTAATCTTTGTCAGTATGTTAAAAAGCAGCCATGGTTACACCAGAATTGCCAGTGGTATCAATAGCTGTTGTAATGACTATGCTAGCAAAAAGGATTTGGTTAAGATAATGTCACACTCCACAGTGAGTGGTTTGAACCCTGATTAATACATCCCTGACCATACTTTCCTCATCCTGCTTCTGGCTATTTGAAAGATGGCAGCACCTGTGAAGACACAAGGCCGAGCTCCTAGCTGGTCCAATAAGGAGTCCATGATCATGATCTACCTTCTGCTTAATTCATACCTGGAGAAGATTGAAGCATGCATAAGCAATACTGCCTGGAAAAAGATTGATATCTATCAGGAGCTAGGTGACTATCTGTCAACCCTGACAGGTATAACCTGCACTGGCCTGCAGTGCTGTCAGAGATATAGTGACTTACTAAAGCGTAGGTCTGACCTGCTGGCTGAATGAGTAGATCAGGTTTCATTGAAAAGTCCAGAGTTATATAGTAAGTAATATAGTAAGTAAAATAAGTGCAACACAGGAAATGCAGTAAACAGTAGTTCCCTATATTATTCAGGCATGTCCAAAGGTCAGTTTCGGGTTTACTCTCCAGTCCAGCTGGTGAATCTGGGAATCTTGAGGCAATGTTACAACTGCCTTATGTATACAGACCACCCTCTCCTCCTCCCAACAAGCTCAAATATATGTGAGAGATGCAACTATATAGCCAAACTGGAGGCTGAGCTCTCTCAACCCAGTACTGGCACAGCCTGTCAGGAGGAGAAGGTAACCACACACACACACACCACAAATCCAGTCTCACATAGACCTATCACATCAGCAAACCAAACACATAATCACACAAAAACATACTCGGAGGCTTTAAATAAAAATCTGCCTAAGCAGCAGAGACCTCCAAAGCAGACATCCAAGCAACCCCTACCACGAAACAATACCCACATAGCACATAGCTCACAAAGTCAGTGTGCCACACAGTCACAGCCCTTAAGGCTAAACAACACACCTAATACACTTGTAATAGGTTACTCTATTGTCAGACACACTGATGTCCACTCACCAGGCTGAACAAGGAGAAGGTCACTGTAAGCTGCCTGTCAGGTGCCAGGATCCGCCACATAACACAAGCACTCAGGTCACTCCAAAGCAAGTACAAATATGACTCCGTCATTGTCCATGCTGGTGTGAATGACCTGAGACGTACCTCCCTGGACTACATGAAAAAAGACACAGAGGAGCTCTTTGATCATGTAGCCCAGGCCGGTATGACCCTGACCTTGAGTAGCATCTTACCCTCACCAAGAATAATGCCACAGTATAAAGACAAAAATGATCAATTTTAACAATTGGCTAAAGTATTGGTGTCATTCAAAGGGGATCCAGTGTCTGTCAGCCTGGGATGACATGCTCGACAAGCCACGTTGCTTCTCTAGGGATGGCTTGCACCTGTCATCCCTGGGTTTTTGAATACTGGCAAAGGCTCTTGCCTCCCCCATAGTGCCATTTTTAGGCAAGGCTCAAAAGACAAACCCACCTCCATAGACAACACAAAGAAAAACTAAGGGTAATGCTGCTCAATGCCAGAAGTCTAAACCTCAAGATGCATGCACTTGAGACTCTCCTCAGTATGGAGAATATCAATATCTGTGCAGTAACAGAAACCTGGTTCAAGGCTTCCGAGAGCACCCCAGCACTAACAGGTTATACTTCATACCATGCTTTCTGGCCCCAAAACTCAGACCGAACCACAAAAGGAGGGGGGAGTATCCATATTTATCAAAGATACCCACACCTCCAGGTTAGTGGCACTGCACGAAGCATCGTAGACCATCCATGTGCAACTAACAGTGTGCAAAACTGCCTTTCAGTTTGTAGCCTGCTACAGACCACCCTCCCAAACATAGGAACCTCACTTGGCTTTCCTGAGAACACTGGAGAATATGAAGGTCTCTCCAAACACCATTATATTGGGTGACTTCAACTACCCAAACATTGATTGGGAAAACTACTCAAGCCCAAACACCCTCGCCCAACGGTTCCTAGAATTTATAAACTCAAATGCTATGGAACAACTGGTCACCACTCCCACAAGAGGGGAAAATATATTGGATCTGGTCATCACCAACATGGGGTCTCTATGTTCCACACCAGAGGTATACCCCTCATTGGTAAGATCAGACCATAAACTAATCTCACTGGACATCCATATTCCATCCCCACCCCTAGCCAAGGAAACCATGGTGAAGAACTTCTCAAAAGCAAACTTCACCCTTCTCAAAACCAAGGTGGAATCCTTCAAAGTCCCCGGGCCAGTGGAAAATACGGCCCAAAATGCAGAATCCTTTACAAAAGCATGTTATGGACACCTACAGGAATGCATGGAGCATGCTATCCCAAATAAAACCAAGACTCATTCCTCCAAAGGCAGGAGACCTGTCTGGTGGACCCCAGCCATAAATAAGCTATACAACAGAAGGAGAAAGCTACTACATGATAGAGCAAAATCCCAAAAAGGGAAGGCGTCTCTGATCAGTACTAGCAAGAAACTACGATCCCTCATAAAATCATCTAAGGCCTGCTTCGAAAGAAAAATTGCACAAGACACTAAAGATAATCACAAGGCCTTCTTTAGTTATGTCAGAAACCTGGGAGGCAACTCCCAGATATGCTCTGAGTTAGTGCAAAATGACAAAAAATACACTGAACCCACAGACATTGCCAACATCCTGGCAGAAAGAATCAGTGCAAACTTCTCCTCCCATTCCCCCCCCAAAAGAGCAAATGTCTATCCCAACAGAGTGTGTAGCCTTCCTGAGATCAGAGATGCACAGGTGAGAGCTGCCATCTCCAAAGCAAAAAACACAGCATCAATGGGACCAGCGGGTGTCCCAGGCTGCGTCTTACACGAGCTCCAAGAAGAACTAAACCCTCATATAAAGTCACTGTTCAGTCTCAGCCTTACTACAGGATATGTACCCAAGGAATGGCATACAGCAACAGTGGTCCCACTCCACAAAGGTGGTGCCACAACAGACCCCGGAAACTATCGCCCTATAAGCCTGACTAGCCCGGTCTGCAAAGCTATGGAGCGTATCATCATGGAAATCATAAACAAAGACATTGGGAACCTCCAGACACTGGATCCTACCCAATTTGGCTTTGTTAAGGGCAGATCTTGCCTCTTGAACCTGGTCGACTTCTTTGAAACAGTTACCAAAGCCATAGATGAAGGGAAGGTAGTCCACACAGCCTACCTGGACCTCACAAAAGCCTTCGACACAATACCCCACTCGGGCATCATAAATAAGTTCACCAACTTAAATATCAACCCCTGTGTTACAAGATGGGTTGCAAACTGGCTCAGGGATAGAACCCACATGGTCAGAATAGCATGTGCCATGTCAGACTCTAAACCAGTTACAAATGGCGCCCCACAAGGCTCAGTCCTGGGACCTCTCTTGTTTGGTATATATTTCTCCGAGGTACAGGCTAACATGGGTGGACTATGGCTGACCAAGTTTGCAGATGACTGCAAACTGGGTGCCGTAATCGACTCTCCAGCTGACACAATCCTCTTCCAAAAGGGTCTCACAGAGATGGATAACTGGTGCCAGAGCCATGGCCTAAAGCTAAATGCCAAAAAGTGCATAGTCATCCCCTTTGGGAAAAACAAAGTGCCCACAAATTACCACATAGGTGGTAATCCATTAAGTATGGAAGAAGTAATTAGGGACTTGGGGACCCAAGTAGACAGCAATCTCTCCTTTGACAATCACATTGCCAAAGTGGTTAGAAAAACATTTTATATAGCCCACCTAATCATGAAGGGATTCACATCTAGATCAGGGGAGGTCATCGTGCCTCTTACTCATCCCTCATCAGGCCCATAATTGAGTACAATGCCCCTTTTGGGATGTACCTTACCAGACACCTGCATCAACTGGAAAGACCCCCAGGTGGGGAAGGGGGGGAGAAGTTTGAGCTGAACCTGTCAGCTAGGATGTTGGCAATGTCTGTGGGTTTGGTGTACTTTTTGTCATTTTGGACTAATTCTGAGCATATCTGGGAATTCCCACCCAGGTTCCTAACATAACTAAAGAAAATCTTGTGATTATCCTTAGTGTCCTGTGCAATTTTTCTCTCGAAGCTGGCCTTAGACGATTTTATGAGTGCCCGTAGTTTTTTGCTAATACTGATCAGAGATGCCTTCCCTTTTTGGGATTTTGCTCTATCATGTAGTAGCTTCCCCCTTCTATTGTATAGTTTGTTTATGGCTGGGGTCCACCAGACAGGACGCCTAACTTTGGAGGGTTGGGTCTTGGTTTTATTTGGGATTGCATGATCCATGCATTCCTGAAGGTGTTCATAGAATGCGTTTATAAAGGATTCTGTGGTCTGGGCTGTATTTTCCACAGGCCCGGGGGCTTTGAAGGATTCCACCTCAGCTTTGAGGAGTGTGAAATTTGCTTTAGAGAAGTTTTTCACTGTGGTTTTCTGGGCAGGGGCTGGGGTCAGGATGTGACTATCTAGTGAGATTAGTTTATGGTCTGATCTTACCAGTGAGGGATACACTTCTGGTCTGGAGCATAGAGTCCCCATGTTGGTGATGATCAGGTCCAGTATGTTTTCCCCTCTTGTGGGAGTGGCAAAAAGTTGTTCCATAGCATTTTGGTTTATAAATTCTAGGAACCTTCAGGCTAGGGTGTTGGAGGTAGAGTAATGCTCCCAGTCTATGTTAGAGTAGTTGAAGTCGCCCAATATAATGGTGTTTGGAGAGACCTTCATATTTTCCAGTGTTCTCAGGAAGGCTGAGTGGGGTTTCTGGGTTTGAGATGGTGGTCTGTAGCAGGCTATAAACTGGAAGGCAGTTTTACCCACTGTTAGTTGCACATGGATAGTCTCTGATGCTTCGTGCTGTGCCACCAACCTGGAGGTGTGGGTATCTTCGAATATTGATACTCCCCCTCCTTTTGTGGTTTGGTCCAAGTTTTGGGGCAGAAAAACATGGTATGAGGGATAACCTGGTAGTGCTGGGGTGCTCTCGGGAGCCTTGAACCAGGTTTCTGTTACTGCACAGATATCGATGTTCTCCATGCTAAGGAGAGGTTTGAGTGCGTGCATCTTGAGGTTTAGATTTCTGGCATTGAGTAGCATTACTCTTAGTTTCTTATCCCTTGTGATACCTATGGAGGTGGGTTTGTCTTTTGAGCCTTGCCTAAAAAAGGCACTATGGGGGTGGCAAGAGCCTTTGCCAATATCCGAAGGCCCAGGGGTAACAGGTGCAAGCCGTCCCTAGTGAAGCATCGTGGCTTGTCGAGCATGTCATCCCAGGCAGACAGGCATTGGATCCCCTTTGAATGACACCAATACTTAAGCCAATTGTTGAAATTGATCATCTTGTCTTCATATTGTGGCATCATTCTTGGTGAAGGTAAGATGCTACTCAAGGTCAGGGTCATACCGGCCTGGGCTACATGCTCAGAGAGCTCCTCTGTGTCTCTTTTCATGTAGTCCAGGGAGGTACGTCTCAGGTCATTCACACCAGCATGGACAATGACTGAGTCATATTTGTACTTGCCTTGGAATAACTTGAGTGCTTGTGTTATGTGATGGATTCTAGCGCTCGACAGGCAGCTCACTGTGACCTTCTCCTTGTTCAGCCTGGTGAGCGGGACGTCAGTGTGCCTGACGATAGAGTCACCTATTACAAGTGTATCAGGTGTGTTGTTTAACCTTAAGGGCTGTGACTGTTCGGCACACTGGCTTTGTGAGCTATGTGTTGCACGTGCTTTGTTTTGGGGTAGCGATTGCTTGGGTGTCTGCTATGGAGGTCTCTGCTGCTTAGGCAGATTTTTATTTAGAGCCTCCGAGTATGTTTTTGTGTGTTTATGTGTTTGGTTTGCTGTCGTGGTAGGTCTATGTGAGACTGGAATTGTAGTGAGTGTGGTTTCCTTCTCCTCCTGACTGGTTACGCCAGTACTGAGTTGAGAGAGCTCAGCCTCCAATTTGGCTATATGGTTGCATCTCTCACATGTGTTGGAATTTGTTGGGAGGAGGAGAGGGTTGTCTGTGTACATGAGGCAGTTGTAACATTGCCTCAAGATTCCCAGATTCACCAGCTGGACCAGAGAGGAGATTGACAACTGACCTTTGGACATGCTAGAATAGTATTGGGAATACCTTTATAATTGAAAAAAAGGGCCAATGGGGAACAAAATACTCAAGGGGAGTTTGTGAGGGTGTAGTGCTTTTAATTTTTTAGTGCTGAATTATATAAATGCTTTAGTGAGCAAGTGCCAGGCTTTAGAGTAGGAATAGCGTGTTTATTATGAAAACTAGATCAGTTCTAAGGGAAAAAGTGAAGAGCAGACTCTGTGGAGCCGAGAATGGTTTAAACCCAATTAAGCGGCACTGCCTGATGCTGCGCTATGTGCAAAATCGTGCAAAGCCGCGCTAAAGCGGGTTTTATACAGGGGGACTTGAAAGAGCTAGAAATTGGCCCAAAACGGCCAATAGACTACCAGATTCTTGTGCTGGGAACACTCCTCCAGGGATCGATAGGCTGCTCCAAGCTCCCCACTGCCACTGGTGAACAAAGAAGCCTCCCTTTATCCAAGAAAGGAAATGGGCAACACAGGAACTTTCCAAAAGTCCAGAATACAGCAAAGCCTGTATTTGGACTACTCTAGGTCAGGAAAGATGGGAAACAAAGATAATTTTTTTTTGTCTTTTTTGCAACAAACAGCAGGAAAGTGCAATAAATATGTAACACAGGCTAGCGCACTTGAGTGTGTAGCCTCAACAGGTAAATGCAACAAACAGGGCAAACTTTAAAAGTGCAGGTGCAAAAACAACTTTAAACAGTTTAAAACAGTTCAAGAAGCAGAAATATATGGGAATTGTGCAATCTCGGAGTTAGTATATTTAATTAGTAGGAGGTGTGGGGGGATGTAATATTTGCAGGCACCGAAAAGCAACCTTGGTGAATGCTGTGATGTTTTGAAGTAGTGCTATCTGTGCTAGTGAGAGTAGGGCAGTACATGTGTACACATGCCAGCATAGCTAGCTGGAGTTTTGTAAAGACTTTAATGTTATTTCACTACCGCACTGACTTTTACAGATGTTTGAGTTAGAAATATATTTGTAGTTACTTGTGTTAAAAATGCATATGCAGTAGCTCCTGATGGACAGAAAGAATGTGTGCAGATTTGTGTATTAGGTTGTATTGTTGTAACTTGATCAAATGTGTATGTTCATCAGAGAACCCTGGAAGGCTGGAAAGTTTGAAATTTTGTTATAGCTTTCTGATGCCACAGATCTTAGCAACGCTCTGTGTGTGTATTCTACCAGAGTCAGGTGACTAGAGGTGATGTCATCCTCAAACCAGAATTTGGTTTCTTTGGAACCCTCACAGCAGCACTTTGGAACATGACAGGAAATATTTCTGACAGGATATATATCTCACTCATCCACACAGACAGAGAGAGACGTCATCTGGCTTTTGCTGGCATAAGACACTCAGCACACATCAGTTTGCCTTGCTTTGTAAGTAGTCAAGGAACAGTAATTGTTTAGTTAGTCAGGGACATTTAGAGAGAATACTTTAGTATTGTTTTCTGCATCTGTGAGAAACTCTTCAACTGTATTTTTTATATTTCTCTGTGGTTGAAACATTGTTGTTTATTGTATTCAGTATTCTCCTGTTTTCTGTTTTATTATTATTTTAATACCTTTCATTGTGGCTGGCCCTTTAGAAAATACTTTTAATATCTTGAGAGTACTTATGCTTGTTTTAGTGACACTGTGGCCGCTCCTGAAAGCCTTGCTGCTTTGGTAATGCTCTACCATTGTTAGCATTAATTTTACACAGTATACTTGGGTACCCTTTGTAAGATAGCTGACTGGTGGCATCATGATTACCTCAGAGTCTGGGCAGAAAGGGGCTAGTAAATTTGTGCCAGCTTTTCCCAGGTGTATATGTGTCTAGCTCAAGTATCCAAGTGTGTGTGTCAGCTTCTGGGAACAGGGACACAGAGTTTCAAAGTGGTCAGTGTGGAGATTTTTGTGGGTCTGGAGAGAGAGAAAGAGAGCCCAGCCCCAGGTCTGCAGCATGCTCTGTGTATGCTCTTAAGGGAAATTTTGATTGGTGCAGGGAGCTACATCTGAAAATTCTGTGTGAATCCATCCTTGCTCTTATTGATCGTCCCTTTCCAGAGTCAGTGGCGAGGATTGAGTCTCCTTGATTGCTGGAGCAGAGTAGGGACCCATGACACATGCATACTAGGAAGTCGACATTTTCATTTTTGATATAAAGTGGTTTACCTTTAGGATGTTGACATTTATATTAGTCAACCTGAAGGATTTTATATGTGTGTGTGTGTTTGGTATTAAGGTATGGGTCACATTAACCATGAAGGAAGAATACTGCTCTCATACAAAGTGTAATTAATGTTGCTTGACTGACAAATGGATAATGGGAATTATTGGGGACAGCTGTTTTTTTTTTTTTTTTTGTGGGGGAGGGAGGAAGATGGTCTATCATTGATTCAAGAATGTTCAAGGAAAAGAAAAGAATTATGCAGTGTTAGGAAAGAGGATATTCATTAATTAAAATTGTGGAGCAAAACATAAAAATATATCTATAGAGAAACCCAAACTCTCAGCTGGCAAAATGCTATATTCCTATGCTGTTTCCAGGCTATGGAATGCCCTTCCTCCCTCTCTCAGAATTATCAACAATCCTGCCTTCTTCAAAAAGTCCTTAAAAGTACATCTCCTCTCTCACTGGATATGCTCCTGTACTCCACCAGAACACCTAAACACCTGCAGATCAGGCTCGTCAGACTGATGGGACGGTAGTTCCCGGGATCCAAGGTGGATCTCTCCTTGTGGAGTGGGATAACTGTAGATGTGCATCACTCAGTGGGCATGAAGCCTGAGGTGAGGCTATGATTAAACATGACACTTAGGTGCGGTGCCAGTTCATTTTGTAGTTCATGTACATATTCATATACACATGTACATGCATATTCATGTACAGTTCATACACTTCTGCATCCTTCTTTCCTGTTCACAACTGACATCTATTTACTTTGCCATATCTACTATCACATCACCACACACATCATCACACTGTACCTCTTCTACTATCTCTCTCTTCCACATGATATTTACCTTCCACTTTACATTCATCTAATGTACTTCCTTTTCTCTCTAACAGACTAAGACCTTTGTTTGTAGTTAATGTGCTTAGAGTTAGTGTGCATTATCTCTGTTATACATATGCTTTTTACACTTGCTTTGCAAATATTTTTCTATGTATCAACATTGTTTCCTTTGTATTTTATTGCCTCTTGTATGTAATATTGTGGTGCTTTGTATATTGTGTAGCTTTTCTCCCCTGGCCTCCACTGAAAATGGGCTCTTCATAGGCCCAGTGGACTTTCCTGGTCAACAAATGCAATAAATAAATGCAATAAATAAATATAATGAAACAGGCCATTTCTAGTTTGGCAGCAATGTTATTACAGCAGGAAGGTATTTTACAAACACAGGCACTGATAAATATAAATATTGTGGTTCTGGGTAACATGATGAAGGAGTGATTGAGAGATGAGGAAGAAAGACAGTGGCTGAAGCAGATATTTAAAAATATATAACGTTTTCTGTCTCCCACACATTTTACTTATATTCAGCTGCTAGTGCAAATTCCAGGAAAATGAGTAAATGTGATCTTTTTTTTTTTTTTTTTTTTTTGTATTTCTTTTTAAAAGCCCTAACTTAACTCTGCTTTGTTTTATAGTTAGCATTTGGAATTTTTACACCAGTGAACAAAATATGGTGTCATGTACTAATGAAAATAGATGTACTCATTGGTAAAAAACATTATGGGTTTATGTGTTTCATAACAGCTTGGTACCTCAGTAAAGCCATAGTTGCATTGTTGAATCATTTTGTCTTGTTAATTAAACGTAAACCAGCTGTGGCACTTGAAAAACCATGAAGCTATAAAACAGGAATAACTATAGTAAGGAAGAAATAAAACAATAATATATACTTGCCTGAATTATGTTCAATGCACTTATGTAGTCATTTTGTAATAAACAGCCATTTTAGGAAATTGCACGAGACATTTTTACTCTTCTTTAGTCAGTTAATTCATGGTAACACGTTCTACAACTGACATTTTTTTTCAGCTTCACTAAAAGACTTTCTAACCGTCCAAAAAAATATTATATTTCTATTTTGTATGGAAGCTGATAACTGTTGATAGGGAATTCTTAGATGTCTGCAGCATGGCTTTCCAAAAAGCAGATCATCATATAATAATGCAGATGTTATTACTCTTTGTTATTTGAAATCTAAAATCAACATAGAAACACCACATGGTGTTTCTTCTTATACAGGAAAATAAGTTGAATTATTAAAGTGCTATTATATAAGTGAAGAACAGGTGAGAGTTACTCTTGACTAAATGACTACATACAAATGTTAATGGATATTTGATATGAGTAGCATTAGTTATTTAAGCAATAACCCAGAGATGGGTGTGGGTAATGCTGGATTTACCCACGGTTGGTGTGGTTTGGTCATGAGGGCGAAGCCCGAGTGACCAAACAAAGGCAACTATGGGTAAATCCAGCATTGTCCACACCCAGCCATGGGTTATTGCTATTATACAATGACATTATTCAAGAAAAAAATACTTACTTTTCTTAAATAATGTCATTGTATAATGACTCCGTGCTACCCTTCCACAGGTATCCTGGGGCATTTCTGATGAACTGAGCCTGCGTAAGGGTCATGTTTCCATGCTTATGCAGTACATCAGTGCTGTGCAGAGGTAGCAATGGAGAAAGGAAGATCTCTGTTGCTTTTTAAGTATCTCACTATGTTAAACGAGATTAACATGGCGAGATATCTTCAAAAAAAAGAGCAATGGAGAAAGGAAGATCTCTGTTGCTTTTTAGCGAGATTAAAGCAACGGAGATCTTCCTTTCTCTGTTGCTACCTTTGGACATGAAAAAAAATATCAGGGAATATACTAACGGAAAAAGTCTGGGCGACTGGACCTTTTTCCATTTGTATATTCTTGGATTTACAACGGGCATGCTGGTTGGGCTGGCTAATCAGCGTGCTCTTTGTTTAATGTTTAGGGCCAGTCATTGTATAATATAGAATAACAACAATAGCAGCAGTGACAATTACTCCTAAGTGAGAATGGGATCATGGAACATGGATGCATTTTTGTCAAATGGAACTGCATTCACAAAAAAATAACAAAATATTTCTGTTGAGGGCAATACTATACCCCATGCCTAGGTCTAGACATTGGGCCTTCCCATGAATTCCTGCATTGTTATACCTCATGGGTAAGGGGGAATTCCTGCCTTCCATTGACCTGCTGTAGAAAAATGCAGATGAATCAAACAGGGAAAACAAGCAATACAAGCAATTTCTCTCCATGTGCCATTATCACTTTTGATTTATGTTAAAGCTTGGAAGTTATATAAAAGGATAGAAAGGGTTTATTCTTAGCATTATAAAATGGTCCTAAAGGTTGTTACTAATACTGTTTGCAGAATACAGACTAAATCAAGACTGGTGATTAAAATGCAATAACGTGTGTCATATTATTTGCTACAGCTAGTCAAACGTGTATCTTTCTGCCACCTCTCCTTAATATATTCTGCTTCTGCTACATCCCTCCTGTCTTTATCGTTTGGCATGATCATTTTTACATGATGAGATCACTTTTCTGCAGTTACTTTTGTCCATAGGGTTTTCTTGGTAAACAATAGTGGAGTAGGCTGCCATTACCTCTCCCAGTGGTAGATAGTCTGATCTCCGTGCCATTGCCTGCCTGCCTGGTTTGCATGGCCCCAAACGCAGTTCATTCCATCATCAACAATGTAACATTCCAGAGAGGAATGTAGCCAAAGCAGATGATATTAAGAAAAGCAGGCAAGACCCTAACATCAGTGATACCAGAAAGGCTCATCCAGACTCTGCTACACTTTGCTGTGAAGGAAAGGTTAGTTTGCTTTTATTTTTTGTATTTTGTATATTTTAAATACTGTAGTTTGTTTTCTTTACCTTGTGTTTTACTTGCATTCTGCTTTAACAGCATATTAAAACTTCAAAAGAGACCACAGCTCGCTCTCTCTTCTGAGTCAGGCAGAATTTTTTTCCCACCCACCCAGTTACAGTTGTCTTGTTAAATACCACTGTCTTTCTAGTTGACTGCCTCTTATGTTAATCTGACCATATATCTCATTTCCTCTCTACTTTCACTGGCTTGTGTGAGTAATCACAAAATCAAAAAACCCTCCCCTTCAACTATTTAAATAGTACCAGAATACAAAAGTGACCACCCCTTTCAACCCATCTTGCTGTTTTAAAAATAGTAACTCTCCACTAAACCTTAACTTTTTAAACAGGTAAAACTTAAGTTGCCTACTTTCACATCTAACTTCTCTAGTGCACACTGCAGTGTGCATTTTTATCATCTTACCTTTAAGCATCCCTGTGACTAGCACTTTCTCTAATACCTGCTGGAAACCACTAGGAAGCCTTAAACTGATACAAGCACTCAACTTTCCTTGTTAATAAGGAGAAATTAATAGTAGGCACTAAACAGCCTATAATTGCAAAGCACCAAAACAGGCATGTCCAAGGGTCAGCTTCCGGTGATTTCTCCTATCCACCTGGTGAATCTGGGCATACTGGGGCAATGCAGCAATTGCCTCATATACACAGACAACCCTCTCCTTCTACCACCCAACACTACAACCTGTGAGAGATGCACTTACATAGCCAAAATGGAAGCAAAGCTCTCTCCACCCAAGATTGTGCTAGACAGTCAAGAGGAGAAGGTTAACACCCACACTACACCTCAAGCAACACATAGCCCTTCTAAACCCACACCACCAACACACACATATAGCAAGACTAAATCCACATATGCAGAGGCCCTTAACTGTAACCTGCCCAAGCAACAAGGACCTCTGAAGCTGAAATGCAAACAAACACCAATCACAACCAAAGTGTCACATAGTTCACAACACCAGTGTGCCACCCAGCAACAGTCCCTAAGGCAAGACAATGTACCTAACACTTTAGTCATAGGTGACTCTATAGTCCGGCACACTGATGTCCTCTCACCAGGTTGAACAAGGAGAAAATTACAGTCAGCTGCCTGTCGGGTGCCAGGATCAGCCACATAATGCATGCACTCAAGTCACTCCACAACAAGTACAAATATGACTCTGTCATTGTCCATGTTGGAGTGAATGACTTGAGACGTACCTCCCTGGTCTACATGAAAAAAGACATGGAAGAACTCTCAGATCATGTGGCCCAGGCAGGTATGACCCTAGCCCTGAGTAGCATCCTGCCTTCACCCAGAATGATACCACAATATAAGGACAAAATGATTGACTTCAACAATTGGCTAAGCTTCTGGTGTCATTCAAAGGGGATCCAGTATCTATCTGCCTGGGATGACATGATTGACAGACCACGATGCTTTGCCAGAGATGGTCTGCACCTGTCACCCCTGGGATTCAGGTTACTGGCTAAGGCTCTCGCCCCCCCTATAGTGCCTTTTTTAGGCAAAGTTCAAAGGACAAAACCACCACCGTAACAGGTACAAGCATGCAAAATCTGAAGGTAATGCTACTCAATGCTAGATGTCTAAACCTCAAAATGCACTCTCTCGAGGCACTCCTAAAAATGGAGAACATCGATATCTGTGCAGTAACTGAGACCTGGTTCAAGGCTCCAGAGAGCACCCCTGCAATACCAGGCTACAACTCTTACTACACTTTTCACCCACCAAAGCAGGACTGAAACACTAAAGGTGGAGGAGTGTCAACATTCACCAAGGATATTCACACCACCAGGCTAGTTGCCCAACACAATGCATCTGAAATTCTTCAGGTGCAACTAACACTAGGTAAGACTGCAATCCAAATTGTAGCTTGCTACAGATCCCCTACCATACCCCAAGATTCTCACTACACCTTTCTAAACATACTGGAAAATATTAAGATAGAACCAAACACCCTATACTGGGTGATTTTAACTACCCTGCCATTAAATAGGAAAACTACTCATGTACCAACACCTTTGCCCAACGGTTCTTGGAATTCATACATTCCAACGCCCTGGATCAACTAATCCATAGTCCCACCAGGGGCTCCAATATCCTAGACCTGGTCATTACCAACATAGGAAATCAATGCTCCACACCTATGGTCACCCTCTCGTTAGTCAGGTCTGACCATAAGCTAATCACCCTTAACATCCACATCCCACCCCCACCTCCCAGTAAGGATACCTCCATAAAAAACTTCTCCAAAGCCAACTTCATGCTACTCAAGTCAGAAGTGACAAACTTTATGACACCCAAGCAGATGAGAACTGAAAGTTCAACTGCTGAATCTTACACTAAGGCACTGTACGAGCACATCCACTCATGCATGAATCGTGCCATCCCAAACTGAACCAAGATGCTCTCATCCAAAAAAAGGAAGCCAATCTGGTGGTCCCCTGCCATAAACAAACTTTACAACAAAAGGAAGAAACTGTTGCAGAAAAGAGGAAAATCTCAGGATGCAAAAAACTTCCTTACCAGCCTTAGTAAGAAACTGAGATCCCTCATAAAATCCTCCAAAGCTAGTTACGAAAATAAAATTGCCAAAGATTCCAAAGACAACCACAAGGCATTCTATAACTATGTCAAGAATGTAAATGGCAATGCTCAGATCTGCTCTGAGATAAAACAGTATGGCATTAAATATACTGATCCCAAGGATATTGCCAATATCCTGGCAGATCGATTCAGTGCCAACTTCACCCCCCTCTCACCCCTAAATGGCCCATCTCAATACCGGAAGATTGCCAAATTCCGGTAATAACAGCCACACAGGTAAAAAACGCACTCTCCAAAGCTAAGAATACAGCATCCATGGGACCAGATGACATCCCAGGCTATGTAATACATGAACTACAATATGAACTGGCACCTCACCTAAGTGTCATGTTTAATCATAGCCTCACCTCAGGTTTCATGCCCACTGAGTGGTGCAGAGCTACAGTTATCCCACTCCACAAGGGGGGATCCACCTTGGATCCCGGAAACTACCATCCCATCAGTCTGACAAGCCTTATCTGCAAGGCCATGGAGTGTATTATCATGGAACTTATAAACAAAGACATTGGCAACCTTCAAACACTGGACCCCACCCAGTTTGGGTTCGTGAAGGGCCGATCTTGTCTCTTGAACCTGATTGACTTCTTCAAATCAGTCTCCAGAGCCATGGACAAGGGTAAGGTGGTTCACACAGCCTATCTAGACCTTGCCAAGGCCTTTGACACCATCCCCCACTCTGGAATCATAGATAAACTTACTAAGCTGGGCATTAATCCCTACGTCACCCAATGGGTTGCTAACTGGCTTACTGATAGAACCCATACTGTAAAAGTAGCCGACTCCAAATCCAGCTCCAGACAAGTGACAAGTGGAGTACCTCAGGGTTCAGTCCTGGGACCGCTCTTGTTTGGCATCTACTTTTCTGAAGTACACACAACACAAAGGGACTCTGGATAACAAAATTCACAGATGACTGCAAACTGGGAGCCATTACTGAATCCCCAAATGATGTGGATACTCTACAAAAGGGCCTTACAGAAACAGATGTTTGGTGACAGAGCCATGGGCTCAAGCTCAATGCCAAGAAATGTATAGTTATCCCCTTTGGGAAAAAACATGTACCCGTGAATTACCATATAGGTGGCAGTACACTAAACACCAAAAGTGTGATAAGAGACTTAGGGACACAGGTGGACAGTGGTCTCACCTTCGATAACCACATCACCACAACAGTCAGGAAATCCTTCTATGTGGCACACCTCATCACCAAGGGCTTTTCATCCAGAAAAAAGGAGGTCATTGTCCCACTGTACTCATCCCTCATTAGACCCATTATAGAATACAATGCCCCATTTGGTATGTACCTCTCAAGACATCTGCAACAACTGGAAAGTCCGCAGAAATACCTTACTAAAAGAATCACAGGCCTAAAGCAGATGCCCTACGCTGACCACCTTAAAAAACTCCAGCTATACTCTGTCGCATATCATCTACTCAGAGGCGATCTCTGCTTAACATACAAGGTCATGTCAAACCCAGAGCTATTGGACATGCTACACTTAAAGAAATCCCAATCCCTCAGAGCCACATGCTCCAGGGATCTAAACCTTGTCATCACAATAAACAAAACATGCTGGAGGGATAGGTTCCTGACCCAGAGACTCCCCAGACTCTGGAATAGATTGCCCATACATGTCAAGCAGAGTGCCTCTTTGGCCCTCTTCAAAATGAACCTTGACGATTGGATGGGAGAAAGGAAATTCACCCCGGGGATCATGTCAGTCGCCCTGCTAGACAGGGGTCCAGGGAAGTAAATAGTGTGGGAAGAAATAGCCAGGGAATTGTTATGGCTAGGCTTGCATAGGCCCTAGGGCTGATAGCCTAGTACCAACCTATGAACCTATGAATCTATACATATTATGATATGCTCTTTTACCTGGAGCAAGAAATCCTGGAGAGTGAAGTTAAATGAGTCATAGAAAGACTTGCTAATAACAAGGCATCAAAAAGTGATGTAATTCCATATGAGCTGATAAAATCCTACAAAATGACTGTTATTTGCCAACATCCGCTGGATAATAGCAAAAATAAAGGAGTGCCTAAAAACATTTAGTTTAGCTTTATTTACTATTCTGAAACCTTTAATTGTTTGGATAATAACAAACTGCGGCAAGTTCTTCAAGAAAGTGGCATACTGGGTCATCTTATTTGCCTCCTGCTAAACTGTATACAGACCAAGAAACAACAGAACACAATGTGTTGGTTCACAGCTGGGAAAGGAGTGCAGTAACTCTGTATACTGTTACCCGACTTATTTAATTTATATACTCAATGTAATTTGTGCAATTCCAGGTTAGTTGAATCACATGATGGAATCAAAACTGGTGATACCACTTGGAAGCCATAAAGTAAGAAGGATCTGAACAGTCAGTTGATGAAGCTGAAAGCATAAAGTGAAAAGTATGGTTTACCGTTCAGTATTGAAAAACAATCATTATGTCCTCTAACCCTATCTAGTCTTTGCAAACTGAAGGAGAAGTGGCGGTGGTAGCTATTTTATTTTCCTGAGAAGAAGGATTTCTCCAAGTAGTGTTAGCAGCCATGAAAATAAAAGATGATTGCTTCTATGGAGGAAGGTCATGGCGAATTTGGTTAAGGTATTAAAGCACAAAATCATCATATTGTCGATAAAGGTGTAAATCATCAAAGTTAGCATGTCACAGGAGTAACATATGACCATAAGAGTTGGACTGTAAGCAATGTTGCTCACCAGAAAACTGGTGTTTTGAACTGTGATGTCAAAGAGCATTTTTGAGAACGCCACAGACTACAAGGAAGATGCTTCAGTCAATGCTTAAGGAAATAAATCCTGACTGTTCACTAGAAGGTTAGAAATGAAAGCCTACAGTTCAGATATTTGGCTTTTTAAGGTAAAGATAGCATTTACATTGAATGCACAGCATCAGATATTGTAAGTGAACAAGTAAGATACAGTATTAATACAAAAAAACAAGTGCGATGTATGAGCAAAAAAAGGAAACGCAAGCTCCCGAAGAAAACATAATGGGAAAAGGAAAGCCAAAGGCATCAGTAACAAAGCTTATTATTATAAGATCGGAAAATTAATATTTGCAGAAAACAAAGGCAATTTAAATCTTATGTAATGTTTAAACTATATATTTGTAGTTTACAACTGATCAGCCTTAATGCAAAAGAAAGTAGATTAATGATTACCAGTTGGGTCAAGTATGTTATGTTTATGTCTTATACCTTTTAAGTGTTCATATAACTGATAAGATAGTTTCTATCTCATCCAAATTAAAGTTTAAGACTGACGATGTTTTAATATATGGGGAAGAAGGTTGCTCAAGGATTTCAGTAGTACTAGCCTGGGAAATGTGAAATAGTAGATGCATTGAGACATGAAGAAATATTAGGCTGAATATAAAGGTTACACCTTGCAGTAACCTTTTCAAATTCAAATATAACTCAAGTGTGGTGCTTTTACATGAAGATGTACAGCACCATGTTGGGCTGTCTCTGAGGGTGTGCTGTATGCAGATAAGGCAGTTCAGAGGAGAGGCATATGCTAATTAGTCATGAGGTCTTTCCCCCTGTAAATGCCTCAGGAAGGTATCTATACACTGATTCATAGAATTGCTTAGTCATGTAGATTAGCTTGGCCGCTCCTTTCACATTGTGGTAGTGAACACGGCCAAAAGGTCATGTTCAGTAATTGCAGTTGTGGTAAGTACCACAGAGTTTAGTGGTAACATAGGGTTAGGAGATATATGCATGCATGTATCAGGGGGGCTGCATGTGTGAGTGTACGAGTGTGTGGTTATGGTAGGTGTGTGAGTGTGTGTGTGGATGGATGAATGGTTGAGTGTATGACTGAATGGCATTAGAATGGCTGTATGTGTGTGTGCGTGCGTGTGTGTGTGCGTGTGTGTGTGTGATTGGGTAAGGATGCCTGTCATACTTCCACACACTTCTAGACTAATGAGCACAGCCTACAACATTGTGTGGGGGACCTATAGACACCAAGGACACTGTTTTCATGCCTTAATTTCAATAACCACAGTTTCAAGGATAGTGTGCCCAAAAAAGCCAAAATCAAGTAAAGAAAGGCACACAAGTGGAGCGACAGCACAATGTATTCAAAAAAGGCTTTATTCCACACAATAATTAATGCCAGTAAAATGGAACAGTCGTTTTTGTCCAAACCAAGTCAGACTTCATCAGATAACACACATCAAACTCACAAGTTCCTTTTAAAAATAAATTCAAAAAGTTTCATCCAATCATGTGAAACAATTAAGTTAATCAGAACCACATACTGAGTAGGTAAAACTCCATAGTCCCTTCAAAATGTTTGTGAGATGTCAAAAATTTTCAGAAATACATAAACATACCTTAAAACCACTTGAACAATTATAAAAATAATATACAAATAAGGTATGCAGGTAAAAAGTGACTCAGTAAAAAAGTTTTATATAGAAACATTTTTTAAAAAAATAATAGTTTAACACAGTATGTAAATACTACCATCTAATGGCCAAAAGGTAAACCACAGCCAAATGGTCGAGAATTGAACCCAGGTCTCCTGCATGGGAAGCAAGAATTCTAAAGTACAAAAAGTGTACATTTATGATAGACTGAATGTCAATATAATACATAAAAAAACATAAAATGCTGTAACCATATAGCACCAATACCTAACTGTTGGAGTAAATCTACATAAAAGCACAATAAATATTTTTTTACAGTGCAATATAAGTTTAGCATAATTTGATGTTGGTGCACATTTTAACCGATATTTTATAAAATCACAGTTTAGCTGCTCTAAGTTTTAAAAGAGGGGCAACGCTGATATACTCGTTGAGCCCAGGTGTCTCCCAGAATCAAGGGTAACCTGCCAAAAAAGTTCCTAATACTTAAGGCGAGCCTCCCAAGGGCCACCCCTAATGTCCATAGGAACTTGCTCAACCACAAACAATACAAAATTAGCACCAGCACAAATTAAGGTGTGCTTATACAAAGCATTTTTCTCATTAGATGTCCTGATGTCATAGTAGTGCTCATATATATGCTTTCTCAATTTCTGCTCCGTTTTCCCTATGTGAAATGCCTGGCACAGTGAACAGGAAGCCAAATAAACAACTCTGTTGGTATTGCAGTTGGAAAAAGCACTACTAATGACATCTCGCCCCCTACTTTGAATGTGTACTTTGTCACAGTCAACAATATGCACACACTGTGCACAAGCACCACACTTGAAGGTACCATATTTCTTACATTTAGTCTCTCTAGCAGGTGTGTGTGACTCGAACAGGTCCTTAAGGTTCCTGCCCTTCCTAAATGCAAAGTTCAAGGGTTCTTTTCCTAAGGTAGTCAAATCAGTGAAATTAAGGAATTTCTCCCATTCCCTATTAATAGCGTGTTTTACAAAAGGGGCATTACCCCCAAAATCCATGGGAAAAATCCTATTAATCAGTTTACCATCATCCACTGGTTTAATAGTTGGGGTCTCTAGTGGGCCCCCTCATTTAAAACTTAGAGCTGCTAAACTGTGATTTTATAACCTATCGGTTAAAATGTGCACCGACATCAAATTATGCTAAACTTGTATTGCACTGTAAAAAATATTTATTGTGCTTTTATGTAGATTTACTACAACAGTTAGGTATTGGTGCTATATGGTTGCAGCATTTTATGCTTTTTTTATGTCTTATATTGACATTCAGTTAGTCTATCATAAATTTGCACTTTATGTACTTCAGAATTCTTGCTTCCCATGCAGGAGACCTGGGTTCAATTCTCGGCCATTTGGATGTGGTTTACCTTTTGGGCATTAGATGGTAGTATTTACATACTGTGTTAAACTATTTTTTTTTTTTTTAATTTTCTATATAAAACTTTTCTACTGAGTCACTTTTTACCTGAGTAACTTATTTGTTTATTCTTTTTATAATTGTTCAAGTGGTTTTAAGGCATGTTTAAAATATGAGCAACACTAGTGAATGTATTTGTGAAGATTTTTGACATCTCACAAGAAACATTTTGAAGGAACTATGGAGTTTTACCTACTCAGTATGTGGTTCTGATTAACCTAATTAATTGGGTTCACATGAATGGATGAAACTTTTTGAATTTATTTTTAAAAGGAACTTGTGAGTTTGATGTTTGTTATCTGATGAAGTCTGACTTGGTTTGGACGAAAACGACTCTTCCATTTTACTGGCGTTAATTATTGTGTGGAATAAAGCCTTTTTTGAATACAATGTGCTGTCTATCCACTTGTGTGCCTTTCTTTACTTGATTATGGGAATTGGGTAGTGGGAGGAACCACTAAGCATCAGGGATTATTCTAAAAACAGTACAGAGACTGGGGGTGGAGGGGTGATACACTGGACAGCAACAACACAGATAGATGTGATGTGACCCTCCATTATCTGGCATCAATATAGGGCTGCAGCCATTTCTGATTGCTGAGGGCTGGAAAAAGAGACATCAGGGAAATTCATACAACTCAGGGACAGTATAGGGACTATGGTGAGTGTGTATGCATGCGCATGAGCGTGTGTGTGTGTGTGTGTGTGTGTGTGTGTGTGTGTGTGTGTGTGTGTGTGTACTTTTGTGTATGACTGTGTACTTGTATGTGTGGTAGATGACTGAGGAGGGTAGGATGTCTGTGTATACATGATGTGGCCACCATAGTTAACTACCATGGGAAGTGGTGATCTGGACTTCACTGCAGTTAACTGTTATACATAGACATGCAAATTAGCAAAAAATTGGGTCTTTCCTCATTATGGCTAGCATGTCTATGAATCAAAAAAACTCAGTATCATGTTAACAGGTGCTTATTACCACAGCCCTTAATGCAATGAGGTACGTGTTTAATCAATGCCCGGAGTTAACAACAGTATGTATAATATATGCCATGGCAGGGCTAGCCACCCAGCAGTGTAAACTTTGGCTTGAGATGATTGTCACTGCAGAAGTGACACCCCAACCCTGTGTTCAAAATGGGAAAAGGGGTTGAGAATGGATGGATGGATGGATGGATGGTGTAATATATGCACCAACAGTGCCATCTGAAAGGAAAGAATTGTTAGAAAAACTAAACCCTTTTTTGTCAGTGAACATGAGAATAACATGAATGGGTTATTTTAATATCAGTACAAGAGATAAAAAAATGAAAATCAGATAAAGTCACTGACCACTGAGTATTTTACTTCTATCCAGTGCCATCCTAGCACAGATAAGAGCTAACATAATGTTTCATGTTTTAACATTCTGCTTTTAAAAGTATTTTTTATATGTATTATGTTTTTTGCTTTTGGTTTTATTGTAGAGCATCACTTTAAACTGATGCAGTGCATCAATAGGGATATGTAAATTTATGGCTTTTGAGTGGTTGACACATTTATATTTATTCAGGTGAATTATGGGAGTTCATCACTGATGAAGTCTTGTTAGTAATCAAGATGAAAGTGCTTAGACTGTGGCAAATTACACTACTCGTATTCCATTTTTATTTATTTTTTGGTTGTTTTTGTAATGTTTTGTTATATTTTTTACTTTGATAAAATGAATAAAAAGAAGATGGGTATAAAGAGTATATGGCATGCTAGGAAGTTAGTGTAGTATAAGAAGAAGAAAAAATAGTAGAAAGAAAACTATGATAAATAATTTGAATGACTCTTTAGAGAAGCTAAGAATTAATTCAGCTACTTGGTAGGATGACATATAATGTGATCACTATAGGTCCTTAACTTGAGAGCAGATGTGGGTCTTTGTGTCAGTATTGAATGCATGATATCATGAAGGAGTGAATCAATAGGTTGTAGAAAGGTATACATTTTGGTAGCAGATGCAGGACGTACTAGACAAAAGCAGGACAACATGAGTTTTTGTTGATAATAGGGGACCTGAATGCACATATCTGGACAGACAGAACAGGATATGAGGACTGCCTGGGATCACATGATTGGGGAAACAGGAATAAAGAAGGAGAGGCCATTCTAGATGTCTTTCTGGCAAATGACTTAATTGTAGCCAACACACAGTTCAGCAAAAGGCAGTCACAAAATCACATACAAGAATGGCCAACATGCAGCTCAGGCAGACTTCCTTATAGTAAGGAAATGGCATTTGATTAGAATCTACAATCGCAAAGTCATCCTGAGTGAAACAGTTGACCAACAGCATAAACCACTGGTTGCCACAATCAGCTGAAAGCAGTAGTCAGAGAAGGCTTTAATGTCAACACAGAATAGACTGAAGACCTGGAAGATGACTGGAGAGAAATTACAAGAGTTCAAGGAAATCAGGGCTCTAACACCTCCAGAAGATGTACTGTGTACCACAAATCAAAGAAAAAAAAAAAACAACAGAGACTATGGTGGATGTTACTTTTGCAAGTGCAGGTTCTAATGGATAGCTATACAACAAAATGCTGTTACAAACAGGTAAACCAGTACTAACAATAGAATGTAACTCTGTATGCTGAATGGAGAACATGCTAAACTTAAACGAATAGCTGTCTGTTTAAAGACAGCATACAGAACAAAAGCATACCTTCTCACCATTTTTGTAGGGAGCAAGCTCCTCTGCACACCCATGTGGGGGGCTGAGCCCCCCCACATCCCCTAAAAATTATATATATATATATATATATATATATATATATATATATATATATATATATATATATATATATATACCAACTCCAAAAATGCACTACAATGGAGAAAAGGGTAGATTTCCTGATCCTCACTGTACCATGATCTCCGTTGAAAATAATAGGTTCATAGGTTCATAGGTAAGTGCTAGGCTATCTGCCCAAGGGCATTTATAAGCCTAGCCAGAGTGTGTTGGCTTTCACCACCCCCTTAAATTAGTTCCCCATGCCTCTGACCAGCAGAGCCATTAGTTCCCTGTGCCTCTGTCCAGCAGACCCACTGCAGTGATCCCCAGGGAAATTTTCTGTTTCCCATCCACCCATCAAGGTTTCTCTTGAAGAGTGCTAGTGAGGGGCTCTGCCTGATGTATATTGGAATCTTGTTCCAAAGCATGGGGAGTCTCTGGGTCAGGAATCTATCCCTCCAGCACATCCTATTTATCATTGTGGTAAGGTTTATATCCCTAGAGCGTGTGGCTCTCAGGAAAACAATTGAGGAAGCTGTCATTTTGTCCTGTATGATTTAGTCTTTTAAGTGTAGTGTGATCTCCATTCAATGTACATAGTTCGATGTTCTGGGTTTCTGCTTTCTAAACATTCAACTGTATGGTATTTCACTGTTTTCATCTCAATGTTTAGAATTTCGACTATAGCAATTTTATATATATATATATATATATATATATATATATATATATATATATATATATATATACACACACACACACACACACACACACACACACACACACACACACACACACACACACACACACAAATAAATAAGGAATGGTTGAAGAAAGGTATAATGGCATTTTCTTTATTTTATCTTCTTTTGTCCCTAGCTGGTGGGTGGTGGAGGTGGTCGACCCTGTAGCTGGTATGCTGCTGTGGGTGCCACTGGATTCCGGAATTCATTCATGACACCTTTCCACACTGTTCGGTCCATGGCAAAGTTTCTGGCCTCCTGCAGGTTGAGTCACCAGCTTCTCAGATCCTCTTCAACATGTTTAGCCCACTTCTTCTTTGGTGCAGATTTGTGAACTCTCCAATTCATGGAGCACTCTCAACATAATAGTCTGTATGGCAAGCGGTGGGTGTCCATCCTGCACACGTGTCCAAACTAGTGCAGTCTCCTGTTCTGGATCTGTTTGCTGATCAATGGCTGCTGATCACATCTGGTCCAGATGCTCTCATTTCTAATATGTTCATGAAGTGAGAGTCCCAAGATTTGGCGTAGGCATTGCATTTGGAAAAGCTCAAGTTTGTTCAGGTCTGGCTTGAGGAGGATCTACATTTCCAATCCATAAAGGAGAATTGTCAAGATCAGTGCCTTGAAAAGGTGAATCTTGATGGTAATATAGATGTTTGTCCTTTTCCATAGACACCACTTGAATGAGTCAAATGCTGCGGTGGCTTATCCAATCCTGCTACGGACTTCAGCTGTTGATGCCACCTTCTTCTCCTAGACCAGTGAACTCAGATACTTGAATTATTGCATTTGTTTGATATGAACTCCCTTGAGGTGGATGGTGGCTTGTGACCTGTTGGTTGTCATCACTTTGGTCTTGTCTGCATTTATCTGTAGTCAATCTAATTGAGTGAGGTAGGAGATGCCATAGAGGATATCTGTGTTCTCAGCATCACTGTATGAGAAGATGGCATTGTCATCGGTGAACATCAGGCCAGTCACAGAATGGGCTTCATCATACTGGACTCTCCTCCTGCCCTGAAATCCTCTGCTCATGATGGTGTCCACCACTATGTTGAACAGTAGTGGAGAGGCCGCATCTCCTTGATGGACCCTAGTCTGGATGGTAAGCTATTCAGACAGTTCATTCTGAATGTGCACCTGGCTGAATGAATCACTGTACAATGTTTAAAGGGGTCTGATGATGTTCTTTGGCACGTGCTCAGTCTCCAATGTCTTCCACAGAGCAGGTCAGTGAATGCAGTCAAATGCAGACTTGCAATTGATAAAGACGTTAACCATACATTGTCCAATCCAGATTCTTTCCTTAGTAGACAGATGGCAAAGTTTTGATTGCAGCATCCTCTGTTTGGTCTGAATCTTGCCTGCTCTTCCCTGTTGGTTTGCTCAAAGTGTTTCTGCAGCCTGGATTGTATGAATTTCATAGACTTCACAAATGAACTTTCTCAGCTTATCAATACCCAAACAAGATACAGCAAAGATTTTACCTGCCAGTCCACTCTAGACTGGATCCTAGTATCCCACCCTGCCAATTACCCCTCTTCCTGTACACTGACTAGCTTCCTTAATGATCATCTACCAGCTTATTCCCTTAGAACAAACTCCCGATAACTAAGAGTACACACTATAAAATCAGTTAGGAACTCAACTAATTTTTGTCAGCATAAATTCAACAATCTCCTACATGAAATAGACTGGACACCCCTTAAACAACTACCCCTTAATGATGCTGTATTATACTTTAATAACACCTTCCTTCACATACTTAATACACCAGCTCCCATTCGTATGAAAAGAAAAAGAACTCAGCACCATGGCTCTCTAAGGAATGTAAACACCTGATGAAGCAAAGGGACCTAGCCTGGTCAACCTGGAAACAAAGCAAAAATGAACAAAATCATGTTAATTTCAAAACACTACATAATAAAGTGACAAAACTAATCAACAGAGATAAGAAGTCATATTAGTCCCAGTTTCAACTCCAGCATAATATTGGGTCTATATTAGAAGCTTGAAGGTGTACTTACCCGAATACGTAAACACCGACACGTCTTTATCGAACCGCAAAAACATAGTTCGTCCTGAAGCGTGAAATCCAAAACATAGAATCGTCATGGTTGGCCCTTCTGCGGTATATCTCCGTAAGGTAAGTGTGTGATAGTTACAGACCTTAGGGTTAGGGTGCGGGTTAAGGTAAGTGCATAGATGGTAATGTATGTGAGATTTAGTGTAGGGTTAGAAGTAGGGTTTTGTTAAGTGTATATGTGTGGATTATTTAGTTTGTTTGGGTATAGCTTCTTAAGGTAAGTGTGCAATAGTTACAGACCTTAGGCTTAGGGTGCGGGTTAAGGTAAGTGCATACATGGTGGTATATGCAAGATTAAGTGTAGGGTTAGAAGTAGGGTTTAGTTTAGGGATAGTAGTAGGGTTTTGGTTAGTGTATGTATGTGGTTTATTTAGTTTGTTTGGGTAGGTAGTATGTAGCGGGCGGTGGGGTGGGACAACTATGACAATTCGAGTTTTTGAATTTCGTGATTTAGGGTGTTCGGTGTAATCGTGGTTTGCAGAATATGTGTAGGCGTTTACGTATTTAGGTAAGTACACCTTTGTGCTTTTAATATAGACCCCCATAAAATCAACCCCAGTAAATTTTGACACTCCATATCTTCTCTACTTAACCCTGGAAGAAATAGAGAGCACACCTTATCACTCAATATCCTACCATCACAAATACCCGAATACATTAACAAGCACTTCATAAAATCAATTTCGGACCTACTAACTAACACTAACCTCACAAACGACACACTGTAGAAAAAAAAAAACTAACTAACACCCCTCATATTGGACCCTCCCTCCATCCTTCAACCTATTCAAATGCAAACCCCAGACCATTAACTATTTCTAACCCTGTCATTATTAACCCCCCTACTCAGCAAAACATCATACAAACCCCATTATCATTTTAGCCCATACCCCCTGACACCATTAAGAAACTGCTACAAAAAGTAAAACCCTGCTGTACCTCAGCTGACAATCTTCCACCCCACTACCTCAAACTGGCTGCAAACTAAGTTGCTTACCCAATCAGTATCCTTATAAATAGGTCTTTATCTGAATCAGAAGTACCTACCATATGGAAAAAATCTCACATCACCCCCATTCACAAAGGAGGCAACTATTTTGATTCATCCAGTTTCCGTCCTATATCCATCTTATCATCCATATCCAAAATTCTCGAGAGAGGTATCCATCAGCATGTAATGCAATATGTATTGCAAAACAACCTTTTAACCAAAACCCAACATGGCTTCCGACCTAGCCGTAGCACAGCTACAGCCCTATTATCTTTTACAGACACCATGAACAAGGTCAGAGATGCAGGACTCTATACAGCCTCAGTATTCTTTGATCTCTCCAAGGTTTTTAACACAGTGTCTCACCCCTTACTTTTGAACACACTTTCTAACTCAGGCTTCTCACATAACACAGTAAAATGGTTTCAGAGCTAACTCAAGGATCATAAACAAGCAGTGAAATGGTCCAATGAACTATCACCCTTTCTCCACAACCCTACTGGAGTCCCTCAAGTCTCCATCCTAGGACCCCTACTCTTTAACATTTCCACTAACAACCTTCACACTGCCTCTCACCCTGGGACCCTCATTCAGTACACTGATGATTCCACCATAATCTGTACTGCTCAATCACTACCACAACTATTTTCAAAAACTCACCAGTCCTTTACTGCAGTCGAATTCTGGCTAAGAAATGCACAACTCTCTCTTAATCCAAAGAAGAAATCAAAAAACATACACGAGTGAAACCACCACGAAAAAATACTGCTGTATAAAAGTCCAACTGATTTATTAAATAAAAAGAACAGATGAGCGCTTTCGCGTACCAACCAGTACGCTTCTTCAGATCTTAACATATAAATTTATAAAACCACTTTTATACAAAGGCTCATACTCAAAAATGATCAATTAACCAATCAATTTAACAATTAAACAATTAAACAATGAAATAATCAGTGCAGGACAATAAAGTATACCAGCTTCCTGATAGCTCTGTGAGCTCTACAAGTAGAAAGCACAGAGTGAATGAGACAAACCTAAAAATCCTGTTCCTCCAAATAACTGTGCATTCCACAGAATGGTGAAATCAAATAAAATAGATACAAAGAAATGAAATAACAATGCTTTAAAATCACCAAACACCCATCATTCCAAGCGTATATTTTTCAAAAATACATATATAATATATACGCATATAAAAAATAGATAAATATAGGACATGAGAGAAATATAAAAAATAAAAATACCTTATGTACTATATTAATTCATGTGCAAAGTTTCATTAATTACCATAAAGAAATACCTATTATATTATGTAGATACAAATACAAATATAATTGTAAACATACCAAATGCATAAAAATAAAGATGAATGTGTGTATATGAAAATGTATATGCATAAATAAATGAATAATTAAATAAATAAATAAATCAATAAATGAAGCAAATAAATAAATATATGACAAAATGCCCATACTCAATGAAACACTACATTATACTTATTAATAAAGCAAATACTGATATTTTAATTATAAATAAATGTATTTATATAAAGTGTAAAAACCTTCATTTATTACTACGTGCTTCAAGTATGGGCTTAATATTTATGGACTGATTAAGACCAGATGATAAATGTGCTCTCAGTTTAAAAATCCACTGTAGCTCCAGAGTCTCCAAATAATTCATATTACTACCCCCTCTTCTCCTAGGAGTTACTAATTCTTGTAACACTCTGAATCTAAAATCATGTCCCTCATTTAACATAATATGCCTGGCTAAAGCATTCTGTTGGTTAGACTTTTTGATTTCATAAGAATGATTATACATCCTATCCTTAAGCCTTCTCTTTGTTAAACCAACATAGAACGCTTCACATCGTACACATGTAGCTAAATATATGAGGTTAGTACTGTTACAAGAAGCAAAAAATCTAGGTTCAAAAACATAATCAATATCTGGATGCATGAATACTTGTGTGTCAGTAATCAAACCACACATATTGCACTTCTTGCAAGGATATGTGCCCATTCTCATTTTATCTGAGTATTGTTTTACTGAACTCTGTTCATGTTCAATACAAAGTAGCCGCTTCAGGTTTTTACTGTTTCTATAAGTAAAATGGGGTGTTATACTTACAATATCTGCAATATGTGGATCTATTGTTAAAACATGCCAATTTTTTCTTATAATCCTTGTTATTTCTTTATTATCATTAGTGAATCTAGTAATAAAAGTTAATCTCTTATCATTCATCTCCTTAGTAGCTGATGTAAGACTCTTAAAGCCAATGTACCCTTTTCTACCTATATTAGTGTTATTATTGTTGTTTTTGTTTTTATTTAATATCAAATTCCTAATATCTTTCACCATGCCTCTATCATAGCCTCTCTCAAAATTAAATCCATGGCATGGATGTGGTAATGATTGGAGCCACAGTCAGGTCCTCACATAGCAGAGATATCCTTGAGCAATGTTCGGAGGTGAGAGTTGACCAGGATGCAGTCTAATATAGCCGAGTCCTCACCAGATGGGTTTTGCCATGTGAGCTGGTGTTTGCAGGGATGCTGGAAATGGCTATTTCTCACAATGAGATGGTTTGCTGCAGCAAACAACAGAAGGCTAATATATTATGACTATAAGAAGGACAAATTAGATAATTAATTCAATGGGTCTTTTTTATCATTCCATTTTTTATGTGTTGAAAGTTGTAGTAAAAAAAAATCAAGATTCAGTTTTGAGTAAATTATTATAAGAAAAAAAAATAAGAATTCCAGGAGGCTATTGACTTGGATGTGAAAAAAAAAATGTGACAAATGTGGTTATTTTTATGAATAGTGAAAAAGACTGGCGAATGGAAAACTGATGTTAACAAGTTAGGGGTAAGTAAACTGATAAGGTATGAAGATTTAATGGCTTAGCATTAATTAACTAATATATAAAATGTGAAAAAATATAAAAAAGGTGGATTTAAAAAGGCATCCAAGATTTAAATATGGGGCAAAATGGAAGGGCTTTCTGTGGAAGTTGTCTGTATTAAAGGTACAGGTACAAAGAGAAATGCAAGGTAAGCAGAAACGAAAAAGAAAAAGAGAGGGGAGTATGCGTTTATTTCCAGGATGTGAATGGAAGGAACACTAAAACATACTTTTGCATAGCATAAGTTACTTTTTTGGAAGTTAGTGCTAAATGAACTGCACATCGGAGTTCGATTATTTATTAATTGTATATTAAATTATATGCATTTTTCACAATAAATAAATAGCTGAGATAGCTAAAACATACAAACTTCTTGTATGTTTTCTTGGATAACAAGCAGTGTCAGTGGCACACACATCTTTGTTATGGAAGGCTGTGAGTCCTATTCCCACACCAGGTAGATCAATTACTGACACTGCAGTTCACCATAAAGGAGGTGCTGTACTCCTGAGTATGTTATTCTTTGAATGAGATTTTAAACCAAAGCCCCATCTGCTTGAGTTGGTGGTAGGTCAGGCCGATGTAAAAGATCCCAAGTACCTATTAAAAAGAGTAAGCATCCTTTATTTATATGCAAAAATAACTCTTAGTTACAACATATTTACATATTTACAAATTTACAATTATATAGATATATAAATCTATTTACACATATTCATAATTTCCTTTACATTCATACTAAAGTTTCATCCTTATTAGACCCCAACTCCTTTTTACATAACTACCTCTGATTTTACTTAATATTTTGCTAAAATCCATTTACTATTAAACATAATTTCATTTATTCTTTCATTCCATATTGCCCATATAACATAAAATAACTTTTTATCTATTCTTTTAATATATTCTTTAATTCTGTTATTATATCCATATTTAATCGTATCCATGTTTATTTTATCCACTTATTTTATATCTTCAAAAATATTATTTACATGGTTTCCCCATAACTCTTTTAGTTTTACATTTCAAAAACACATATTACATAGTTTCTTCTTCTTGATAATATAAACATATTCTATCACTTTTTTATATGGCATATTTCCTTTTACTAGTATTTTATCTGTTACCAGCCTCCACAAAAATCTTGACATTCTACTTTTTGATTACACAACTTGCTTTTTACTTTTATAGATTTATTTATTTTTTCATCTGTTAAGATTTTCCTGTGGTTTTATAAAGTAATGCGTGGTCATTACATTCTTATACCACAATTTTCTGTCTTTTTCTATATCATCAATGTTTATTTTCCACAAAAAAATATTTTATCTTGGTTACATTTTATTTCTTCATTTATACACTTTTTTCTCTTTTACTCTTTTTTTACCATACCCGAAATGTATCATACCTATATTTATACAGTTATACTACTAATCACTCATCTTTTTCATTTATCCACTTTAACACTTTGTACAAATTTAATGAAGCAGCATATACTACTGGGTTAATTAACTCTAAGCCTCCATTCTCTTTATTTTCTTACAAAACTTCTCTTTTTACTGGGTTTAATCTATAACCTCATGTAAATGAAAAGAATTATCTACAAAAATGTATTTTCAAATGCTGTTGGTGACATAAATACACTTGCTAAGTATTGTCAACAAATCTATCATATACAGGAACGTATCAACTCGCAATAAATTCAAGTTCACATCCACGAAAGTCAGTAGATATCAGCAGAATCAAATGGTAAATCCAACTAGTCAAACTCTTAGTAAAACAGAACATCTTTTATTAACCTCAGTTAGCGCTTTCACCCAAAAGGGCTTTTTCAGACTCTACAAATTGATCAAAAAATGCAGTCCTTATATAATCCATCTAATTAATCAATCAAACAATTAATTAACTAGTCACAGGGTGTTCCGCTAATACAAGACCTTCTTAAAAATACATGTAAAAATATAATATATGTAAAAATATGCAGTATTAGATATAATGCATCTAAATATTCATGTAGAAGCTGTTCATATTAAAAATGTACATATAAAAATATGCGTAATATACGTATATATTACTTCATCCTAGTCCATTCATTCAAATGAATCTTTGAAATTATACACATTTTCATGTGATTAATTATTTTTCCACTAGATGGTGCTAGGCTACTATTTCATATGAGCCTTTATGAGCAGATATGCTCTTGGTTATGATAGATTCGCTGATGTTATTTAAAAGTGTTTAAAATGCAATGCTATGGAACCATATGAAATAGTAGTCTAGAAATTATGTTGGCGGGGATTTAAAAATATGGCCATCAAATATATCTCGGCCCAGAAGTTCATCATAAATGGACCTAAGAAGAGAGCCTACTTCAGTAAACTTTGGAAAAGCCTGTTTGAAGTAATCCTATGTGACTAAGCTATGGTTAACCTACAAATTCCCTTTTTTTTTTTCTCCCTACATACTTTATCCCTTGTTCTGAGGGGTTTCTCTCTCCTACTACAAGCCATAAGTAGGGCTGATAATATCCAGTCATACAAGTAGTGGCACTGTTGCTTTCTCCCCTGTTTAGTACTGGTAGCTTTGTAAATATTGTTCAGTTTGGGTTTTTTTTTTTTTTTAGTTTGTGTACTATGCATACTGCAAGATATTGTACTTTTTTCCTACGTTCATTATAAACATGCCTTTTTGTTCCCCTTTTTTTTCTAATATTGTTGCAAACCATCATGTGTGTAATATTTGTGTATTTCTCACTGCTTGTACCATCATAAGTATGCATGGTTTTATTATAAAAATAAAAATTAGTTTTGAAAAAAAAAAAGAAATGTTTTAATATTAAAAGACTGTCATGATTATGTGAAGTTTGTCTGATGAAGCTTTTTTTAACCTGAAAAAAAAAAAAAAAAAAAGATGAAATAGTAGTCTAACACCATCTAGTGGAAAAATAATTAATCACATGAAAATGTGTATAATTTCAAAGATTCATTTGAATGAATGGACTAGGATGAAGTAATATATACGTATATTACGCATAGTTTTATATGTACATTTTTAATATGAACAGTTTCTACATGAATATTTAGATGCATTATATCTAATACTGCATATTTTTACATATATTATATTTTTACATGTATTTTTAAGAAAGGAGTAGGTCTTGTATTAGCGGAACACCCTGTGACTAGTTAATTAATTGTTTGATTGATTAATTAGATGGATTATATAAGGGCTGCGTTTTTTGATCAATTTGTACAGTCTGAAGAAGCCCTTTTGGGTGAAAGCGCTAACTGAGGTTAATAAAGGACGTTCTGTTTTACTAAGAGTTTGACTAGTTGGATTTACCATTTGATTCTGCTGATATCTACTGACTTTCCTGGATGTGAACTTGAATTTATTGCGAGCTGATACGTTCCTGTATATGATAGATTTGTTGACATTACTTAATTTTACTACAGGAACGTTGCTTCTCTGGTGGGACACTATCGTTATTTGGATTAACACTTGCTAAGTATACTATTTTCCCATCAGTATTGAACTTATCAAGGAATCCTTTTTTCTGAAAGATAATTTACATGTTCAATAGAATGGTTTATTTTATTTCTTCTATTGTTTTCCCATTAGATTCTAATTCTACTTACATCTTTATTCCCAAATGCTATACCCAGCATTTCATCCATTGTAAACTATATATCCCCTGTCTTTACTACATCACGTAAGCCTTTACTTTCCTCTTTATTTAAAGCCACCTCTATCATCTTTAGCCACTCATTTGTGCAAATGACTACTTCCTTTATCCAGTTTTGGTTTTTGCAGTTATTATAATGTCATCTGGCTATGTTAACAGAACTGGAATTCTTGACCTTTCAGGCAGGTGTTATATACCCCACATCCTTCATTTTGTAATTTATTTCACATACTATCACATTCCTAACTAATGCAAAGTGTATACAATTCCTTGGACATCCATGTCTTACGCAACTCTTCATATGTACCTCTTGGCTTAAGCAGCCATTTATAAATATTTCTACTTTATTATTACTATAAGCTGACATACATAATTTCCTAACTTTCTCACTTATATTCTTTCATTATTACCAATAAGATAGTATGTCCAATTGCATCAAATGCCTTACCTCATGATTTTTACTTCTTCTTTTTTGCTCATAACATCATCCCCAATTTCTCCATCATTAATAATTCTTGACAAGCCTTCCCCTTTATACTGATGTATGTTTTCCATTTTAGCTTCAAACCTCTTTTGTATTATTTTCATAAAGATTGTATAATTATTATTATTAATTTCTATTGGTCTCCAGTTTTTTAATTGTCTTCTGTCTTCTTTCTTCCACATAAATTTAAGTATTCCACTATATAATTCTTTATACATAAAACCTTCATTTAATTATCATTCAAAATCTTTAAAAATTGGTTTTGCCAGTTCCTTAAATTTTTATACATTTCATATTCTATTCCATATGGATCTGCAGCCAAATCTATATTTACTTGCCCTAATACTTTATCTAGCTCATTTAATAAAATCTCATTTTCCAAATATTGGTTCTCTTTTTCTGTTAACTTTTTTATTTTCCATGTTTTTTCACTACCTTCTTTTTTTCTTTAAACATTTCTTGTACATAGTGTACTACACTATTCATAATCTTTTTCTGAGTTATTTCAATTTCCCTTTTTATATTTTTTATTTTTGTCATTACACTACCATCTTCTTTTACAAATTCGCTTGAGTAACTTGATACTTCTCTTTTACTTGTACAAAATATCTTTGCTTAAATAACAATTCTTGCATTTTTTCTTGATTTCTTTCATATAATTATTTTTTTTGCAAAGTACTTTCTGTCATTGTGTTCAAAATCTTCCAATGCATTGTTATATGTTCTTTTTATTTTTCTTTCTCTACTTTTCTCACATCACTGTAGAAAACATTTTTTATATTTTTCCTTAAATATTGTCTGCCATTCAGGCCAATTTTTATAAAATGTTCTCACAGTAATATGATATTTCCATAAATGTATTACTAATTTCTTTCCTTTCTCATTCCATGCTTTCTCGTGTATCCTTTTTACTCTTTTCCAATTATACATATATATATATATATATATATATATATATATATATATATATATATATATTTCTTGTTTTCCTTTATCTCCAGCCATGTTGCAAGACAATCAGAAAACCCTTTTTCAACTATCTCCCCTACTCCTATAACTAAACCTTCTAATAGTATAAAATAATCTGTTTCAGTTCTGTACATACTCCTTTTGTAAGTGCATGAATTTCTGTCCCAGAGTTTTAACGTACTGTATTTATAACTTCTAACATGTTTCTTATATCATTTTTTTCTTTTTACACTTACCTGTTAAATCACAGTTAAAGTCTGATGTTATTATAATATTCATATTTATAACTACATAGTCTATAATCTGATGAAAGGAGCTTTCCCTTTCTTTACAAATAACATAAGCGTATAATGTTACAATTCTATGTATTTCACCTTTCCATTTTAAATCACAATGATTAATCTTCCCATTTTTTTTGCTAAAGTTACATCTGATATCTTTACTGTATTTCGGCAGAATATGGCTATTCCAGGACATCTCTCAATTCCCAAATTCCAGATTATCTTTCCTCCCCATAGTTTCTCTGTTTGTAATCTTTAAATTCTTCTGTCTTCTAATATAATTACATCTTCATCAGATGTATTACACCACTCCAAAATCCCTATTCTTCTTAATACTATTAACATTTACAGAAAGCACTGTTTTAATTTTCCCTTTTCTTGGATTCATGAGTTCACATGTAATTACTAGGCTATCTAAGCCTAGCGAATTTCCTCGCAAATAGCTACATATCTTCTTTTTCATGCATTTCATTTTTTTTCTTTTCTACTTATCCTTTTAAATTTTATTTTTCTATGTTTTACCCTTTCACCAATTCAATTCTTTTTTACTGCCTCCAAATTTACATTATTCATCACTTATTTCAGAATCTTCTTCTATGATCTGTTTATTATTTTTTCTCATTCTAATTTTCTTCTATTTCCATTACTTCTAAAATGTCTTCTGTTTGTCCATTATTATCCCTTTCTTTTTTCCTTGCTCTTTTCATTTGTAAGCCATCCACAAATGTCCATTTCTGTTACATTTATAACATTTCAGTTCACATTTTTTGCATTATGTCCCATTTCCCCACAAATATAACATTTTTTTTATTATACTTATTTGTCAAATGTCCCTGTTTTCCACAAAGAAAAAACATGTTTTGGGTTGTCCTCAGTATTTCTGACACCCCTATTTCCCTCTACATATACCATGCTTGGTATATGTATAACATTTTCTCTTTCTGTTTTCAATACAGTGTTACAGTCCCATCCACCAATCCATAAACCCCTTTGTCATAAAATTTTTCAATGTCCAGTACTTCTTTAGAAAACGTTTTCAAATGTCCTTTCAAAGTCTCTCTTCTCACCTCTGTTCAAAATTGTGCATGAAGTCTCTTTTTTGTTTCCCTGTTAAATGCTTTTATTATATAAAGATTCCATGGGTTACAGTCTTTCTTTTTTATTTTCATATTCTCCAAGAAAAATTTCCATTGAAAAAACATTCTCAGATATAATGGCACAAAATGTCTCTTTGTTAATAAGAATAAATGCTCTTACCTTATGTGCTTTTACATCCAAAGGAGCTATTAAATTGTCTCACATTTTATACCCATTTCTTTGTCTTCTTTACTTTGAATCCTTTCCATGCACTCTGTTTTTCATTTTCTTCTGCCTTCTTTTCTGCTACTCCACTTTTGCCTTCTTTTGCTTTCTCTGCATATGTTTTCTTTTCTATCTTGCCAATATTCTTCAGGATTGTCTTTGCCTCCTCCTTTTGTATTTTTTCCATAATGTTCCCCCAGGAAATCTCTCCTTTGTTTTCTGGCTCACTCTACTTCACCATTTCTTTAAATAAATTATCCTGCAACCTTCCTGACTGGAAGGCTGTAATTATATACCCACCGTTTGCTGACTTGTCTCCATCAGATTTCTCTGAAAGATCTCAGAATCCTGTATACATTCTCTGGTCTGATATTTGCTTTATCCTCTAATTCTCTCACCACTCCATTATCTCCTTGTCTGTCTCTGCCTCTGTATTTCTCTAGGCTGCCTCTGTGCCTGGAACAGAAACAGGAAGTGCTCTACAAAATAGGTCCACGCGCAACAATTATGAGCAAGAGAAGTTCTTAAATGTCCAGGCCAAATTTCCCCTAATAGTATAAATTCCACCTTGCATCTCCCCTAAAAAAGAGGTATAGTGAGATTAGCCAGGTCAGTTCAATAAAGGATAATAAATACATTCTTTGAAGCTGTTTATGGATGATATAGACATACAAGAACATAGGGGTAGTATAGACAGACAGGAACATGGGGTGGTATTGCTCAGGAAGAAATGGAATATCAATGGTCTGTCAGAAACAATGTACTTTTTGTTTTGGAATAAATTTAGGGCTGAATAAATTCATGTACTTTTTGTATATAATTGCATTAAGGGGATAAATGTGTATATAATATAAATATTTGATGTTTTGGTTCGGAAAGCCATTTTAAAGAACTGCTCTGTTGATGGGAGTGTTTATGTATTGTTTCTTGTCAGGAGAGATACCAGAAAATACAAAGCTGGAGGAGAGGGGGTCACATGGAAATTGCTGAATTACAAGTAGTATTGACTGATTTGAATGGTAAATGATTGGATAGTCTGTCTTTTGTATTTAAAATGCAAGACTAAATTCTTGAAAGAAGTAAAGAAATAGATTGAGTGCAGACTGGAACTAACTGCTAGCCTGGTAATGGAAGCATCTGATATTGATTCAATTAGTGATGTAATGGATTTATGCAGGGGAATCCACTGTTATGGAAACATTACCAGGATCTTATAACAGATGAGATTGTTTCAGGGCTTCTTCCTTCACGGGCAGTGCTACCAGAATGAATGTAAACTGTGGTCCTAAAAAAATCAAACTGCTGCTGCTGTGCTTCTTAAGTTTATATTCTTGTGGTTTTATAAATTACATGCACAGGATTCCCCATGAACTGCATGTACAGGGTTCACCATGAACAGATATGTTTTCTGTGAACAAGAAATCATAGGTTCATAGATGATTACTAGGCTAATTGCACAAGGGCCTTTACAAGCCGAGCCAATTATACCCAGGATATGGCAGTATTATATCTTAATTCCCCAGATACGGGGTGAGGTAGTATCAGGCTAGTGAGTCTTCGGGTTTTGGAGCCCTAAGTCATTTTACAGACTGCATCTGCCCATAAGTAACATGGGCCCCTGGAAGTGAATTTATGGTTCCCCATCCATCTATCCATATTATTTTTGAAAAGAATGAGGGACGAGCTTTGCTTTATGAAAATGGAAAGTTCACTCCATAGTCAAGGTATCCTTTGGGATATGAATCTGTCTCTCCGGCATGTTCTGTTAGAGTCACAAATATGTTCCAGGTCTATGGAACATGTAACCCTTGTATAAATTTTCTTGCAAATATGTAACATTTTCACAAGGGCTGAATCAGAGAATGCCTTCTAGGTCAGGCATAAGTCAACTCTCAATAAATGATATGAGACAGAGTAAAGTAATAGGGCCCTTAGTTGATCTGCATAAGACATGTGTCTTATGCTCTGTATCTTTTTTTTAGTGAGGAAACCTCTAGGGCCATTCAAATTGGTTTAAGTGCCTGTTAGGTAAATGCAGAAAGGAGTAATGTACTCAATTATAGGCCTGATGAGGGCCAAGTGCAATAGCATTATGTCTTCCTTTGATCTTGATGCCATGCCTAAGTTGAGCCACACAGAAGGATTTCCTCACTACTGTAGCTACCTGGCAGTCAAAGTTTAGGTTACTGTCTATCTGTGTTCTTAGGTCCCTCACCACTGGCTCTACTTTTAGGGGTATGCTATCAATATTATAATTTGTAGGGATGTCTGGTTTACTGAAGGGTATGATTATTACTTTTTTAGCATTTAATCTCAGACCATTGTTTTAGTACCAGTTATTTGTAATATTTAGGCCTATATGTAGGATGTCAGCACTCTATAGGGATTCAATGTTTGCTCCCAGCTTACAGTCATCAGCGAACTTGGTGATCCCCAACATTGGCTTTCACTTCAGAGAAGTATATACTAAACAGGAGGGGTCCCATCCCTGAGCCCTGTGGGATACTGCTAGTAACAGGTTTCTTATCGGAGGTGGATTCACCAATCCAGCGAGCATGTCTCCTGTCAGTGAGTCAGTTTGCTATCCATCTGATGATGTAGGGATTTATGCCAAACTCAGTAAGTTTATTTATAATCCCTGAGTAGGGGATTGTTTTGAAAGCTTTGGCCAGGTCTAGGTAAGCAGTGTGTACCATTTTACCCTCATCCATGGCTCTGGTGACTTTCTCAATGAATTCCACTAGAATGAGCAGAAAAGACCTCCCTTTAACAAAGCCAAATTGGCTCTGGTCCAGTGTTTGAAGAGCTCCTATATCGTTATTGATCAGGTCCATGATCATTCTTGCCATGGCCTTGCAGATAAGATTGGGCAAGCTTATGGGTCTGTAGTTCCCTGGGACAGTCAGTGGGCCTCCTTTGTGCAGAGGGACAACTGCTGCAGTCCTCCATTTCTCTGGGACAAAACCCATCCAGAGGCTGTGGTTAAACAGGGTTTCTAGTGGCCCTAATAGATCTGTTTTAAGTTATTTAAAAAGCATCCTGGAATGTTGTTGAGACCCATGAAAGCTGTGTTTTTCTCTTTAGCAGGCACAGTAAGGATCTGTTCACTTGTAATGACCAGTAGGGGGACGGTTGTGGGTATTTCTTTCGGTGTGGTAGGAGGTGATGGGGGAGACGTTTAAACTGAACTTGTCAGCCAGCAGGTTTGCTGTAGTTTCAGGCTGGGTGTAAGTGTTGCCATTAATGATTAACTCAGCACACTGCTGAACATTTCCCCTGAGGATAAGAACATAATTTAAAAAAGCCATTAAAGAGCTGAGAGGTTTTGTGCATTTTTGGAGATTACATATGAACTCAATGTAGAGACTGAGTATATTTTTATACCTTGTGTGAAATATGGGAAAATAAAGTAACCTTGATACCATGAAATAATCTCTTTGTACCTATTTTACTTATAAGCAGATGATGCACTGTACCTTTATCTAAAGTAATGTTATTAGAAGTTGCAGTCACCTCTTAGGAACTAAGTAAGAACAGTAAATTAAGATTACTAATGAGAAATATTTTGGATCTTTTGAGAAAGTGGGCTGGATGGTGGACAAATGTCATATTTAACTGGAAGAAGACTGTCTCATGTGGGTGATCGAGTATTTACACCAAATGAAATATGTGTAACTTGTCATATTGCTATGGTAGAATTTCAACAGCAGTGTCTCGGAGGGAATCTAAAGGAAGAAAGGCAACAAATTAGGAAGATGTGAGATTAGGTTGTAATACGACAGACAGCTTAGGCACATATGCATATTTTGGCCTTGTTATGACCTCGTCAGCATAGCACAAGCAGAGTGTGCTATTAATTAATTCAGTAGAGGGACAGTAATAATAAAAGTTATTAATTCAAAACAATGAAGTCAGTAAGAAGATTCTTATTTTCAGGAAAGCGTGACTGTAAGAAGAGCTTTCTGCTACTTCAAACATATTGATCATTCTTCTAAATGTTACTCTTACTGCTACTTTGTAGAAAGTATTTTGTCTGTAAAAATTTTGTAAAATGCTGTATAGTTATTTAAACATTATTTGTGAATGTATGCCTAACCTGGCTGAAATGCTTTTTGTTAATCATCCTACCTAACCACTGAACAAGTTAAATACTTAAGTAAGCAAATAAGATGATGGGAAAGAGACCAATGTTGGAGAGACAGGCTTTTCTGACCACATACTATTTTCATGCAGATTAAAGGAGAAGGTAAATACAACAGCTCTCAGTATCTTCAGATGAATTGTAAGATGCATACAGAAAGTTTATAACATTCAGAAGAGACCATATAAACTTCAGTTTTATTTTTCCTCGATACAGAGGTGAGTTCAGTTAAAGAAGAAAATTATTTGAGAGTATGAATGAAGAATAAGATAATCTGGAATACAAAAATGGATAAAAGATGTGAGAATTATACATGGTCTACATGAGAGTTTCAAGAAAGAAAACAAGGAAGAAAAAGGAATGGAATAGAAAAATATTTCAAGAGAACAGAAAAAGACAGGTAAATGGCATAAAAGTAGAAATACAACAATTTGCAAAAAGGAAGAAGTTTCTGACTCTTACTTCAAGTAAAGACATTAGAAAATGAAGAGGATTGATGTGGGTGAAAGAAAAGTTGAAAATCTAGACTAGAAATTAGAAGTAAACATGTTTGGAGGAAAATACAGAGCCAGAGCTTATTAAAAAGATTAAGATAGAAAGAGAGGTGTTGCCAGAATCTGAGATAAAGAAGACAGATAAAGACATTACCTTGGAGGAAATCAGAAAACCTTGGAAATGAGTTAACAAAGACAGGGCATCAGGAATGGTAAGTATAGAGCATGCTTATCACAGTGACTCAGAGGAACAGATGGCATAAGACATGCTTGATGGCATAAGATATACTTAGCACAGAGCATCAGAGGAATGGATGGCCTAGGACATGTTCATCAGGGTGACTCAGAAGGATGGATGGCCTAGGACATGCTTATCACAGTGCCTCATTGGAATGAATGGCTTAAAACATGCTTATCACACTGACTCAGAGGAGTAGATGGCCTAGAACATGCTTATCACAATTTCTCTGAGAAATGGATGGCCTAGAACATGCTTATCACACTGACTCAAAGGAATGGCAGTTAAGGACATGATATATTTTGAAAGAATGACATATAGTAAAGATGAGCAACAGTAAATGTATTTTAAAATAAGAAGGATTTGAGTAGTTGGAGATTAAATTATGCAATAAATTGTGCTGTAAAGTGTTGCTAATGATATTGCAATTAAGGTTGAAAGGAAGAATTGGAATTGCAGTGTAAAAGGAGATGAGAAATTCCAAAATGTGAGTTAGATAGACAAATAAAAAGCATCATCTGGAGTTTTGATAGTTATAACATATATGATGATGTTTTGGATTTTAGATCAATTAGGACACTTCATGATGTTTGAGGAAAGGGTAAAAGATGCATGTAATAAGACCATGGAGAGATCTAAGGTTAATGGATATGTGGGGAAGAGGTGAGGATCGGTCAGGGAGTTTAACAAGATTGTTGCTTGAGACCAGTGTTGTTTGTGCTATTTGTCATCAATTAAGCATTTTCTTAATGATAGAAGAGTATAATGTGAAAAATATAAAGGGAAATATATATCCTTTAGTTTTGTCATACACAGATGACATTGTGGTATATGTGAAAGAACAAAGTGATATTAAGATGGGAATGGAAGCCATGAGTAATGAGTTAGAAAGATTTTGTAAGTTTAATAACACTATGTAAGGGCTTTGGAGTTAAATAAGAGACGTCAGACATAATTTTTCAGGTGATATTTATATTTACTGTGTATAAAGTTTGATGGGATGGGTGTCATAAAAGAAAGTTGGAAGAAAATGTTGGTCAAATGGAAAAGTGGCACTAGTTTTATCAAAATATAAAATGTCATTTTATACTGAAATGTGCTTAATAACCATGCTTTATTAGTTTAAAACCATTTTGTCTGGTGTTTATCTTAACACAAGAAAACTTTGAGAGCCAGTTGCTTGCAATTTGTTTTTGAGCAGTATGGGGAAACAGACTAAACCCAAAGAAAAGGGGTATTTTTATATAGTGGAAAGGAAATAGGGGGTTAGAGACATTACAACTAGTGTTGTTTTATATTTCATACTGGATGTATGTTTCAGGGTCAATCAATGAAAGAAAGTAAGATCAAATAATAAGAACAAAACATTGTGTTTTGTAGTCATGAAACAAAGGACAAGAAAGCCGAATTAAACAAGGTGTATATATGGAAGTTAAAATGCGTGTTGGGAGATCAGTACTTATGACATGGAGTTCACATAATGACCTCAAGCAAGACATATGCAGAATGGTATAACATGTTATCGAGAACTATATTTTGAACCAGGATGGGGCAGGTAGTGATAAAGGAACATAGGAACAGTACTAGGTAAGCCATATACAGCTTTAAGTAGATACACTTACAAGATTTTATTTTATTTGTCTTTTTGTTTTGAATGTTACTATAACTGTCGAGTGTTGCTGACAAAAAAACACAAACACGGTGTAAATTTAGCGCTTTCATTCTTTTACTTATAGAACTTCTTCAGAATAACATATACTACAAACCACAACCTTTATATGAAATATCACAGTGACATCATAATCAACCAATCAGCAACAAATGATGCAATACAAAACACTTAATGACTTTACACTTGATCAAAATACAAAACACCTGCCACCTAAGTTCTAAGAACTCCAAATAATTATTGAACTGATCTACAAAACTGCTAGACTCAACTTTTTGAATAACCAAAAATTAAAAATTGTAGAATAAAACATGTATAGTTACCCCCTATGGGAAAAACATGTACTCATGAATTACCACATAGGTGACAGTGCACTAAACACTGAAAGTGTGATGAGAGACTTAGGGACACAGGTGGACAGTGGTCTCACCTTCGATAACCACATCACCACAACAGTCAGGAAATCCTTCTATGTGGCACACCTCATCACTAAGGGCTTTTCATCCAGAAAAATGGAGGTCATTGTCCGACTGTACTCATCCCTCATTAGACTCATTATAGAGTACAATGCCCCATTCGTATGTACCTCACAAAACATCTGCAACAGCTGGAAAGGCCGCAGAAATACCTCACTAAAGGAATCACAGACCTAAAGCAGATGCCCTATGCTGATCATCTAAAACAACTCAAGCTATACTCGGTGGCATATCGTCTACTCAGAGGCGATCTCTGCTTAACATACAAGGCCATGTCAAACCCTAAGCTGTTGGACTTGCTCCACTTAAAGAAATCCCAATCCCTCAGAGCCACACACTCCAGGGATCTAAACCTTGTCATCACAATGAACAAAACATGCTAGAGGGATAGGTTCCTGATCCAGAGACTCCCCAGACTCTGGAATAGATTGCCCATACAAAATTGCCCAGCAAAAAACACAGCATCAATGGGACTAGACGGTGTCCCGGGCTGCGTCCTACATGAACTCCAAGAAGAGCTAAACTAAAACATAAAACTACTTTTCAATCTCAACCTTACTACAGGATATGTACCCAAAGAGTGGCGTACAGCAACAGTAGTCCCTCTCCACAAAGGTGGTGCCTCAACAGATCCTGGAAACTAGCGCCCCATAAGCCTGAGTTGCTTGGTCTGCAAAGCTATGGAAAGGATCATCATGGACCTCATAAATAAAGATATTGGGGACCTACAGACACTGGATCCTACCCAGTTCGGCTTTGTTAAGGGCAGATCCTGCCTCATGAACCTGGTTGATTTCTTTGAAATGGTCACCAGGGCCATTGACGAGGGGAAGGTGGTCCACACAGCCTACCTGGACCTCGCAAGGGCCTTCGATACAATACCCCACTCGGGCATTATAGATAAGCTCACCAGCTTAAATATAAACCCCTATGTCACTAGATGGGTTGCAAACTGGCTCAAGGACAGAACCCACATGGTTAGAATTGCTGGATCCATGTCAGACTCCAAACCAGTTACAAGTGGCGTCCCACAAGGCTCAGTCCTGGGACCTCTCTTGTTCAGTATATATTTCTCGGAGGTACAGGCCAACACGGAAGGACTGTGGCTAACCAAGTTCACAGATGACTGCAAACTGAGTGCCATAATCAACTCTCCAGCCGACACAAGCATCCTCCAAAAGGGCCTCATAGAAACAGACAACTGGTGCCAGAGCCATGGCCTCAAGCTAAACGCCAAAAAGTGTATAGTCATCCCCTCTGGCAAAAATAAAGTGCCCACAAATTACCACATAGGTGGTAATCCATTAAGTACAGAAGAAGTAATTAGGGACCTGGGGACCCAAGTTGATAGCAATCTCTCATTTGACAACCACGTGGCCAAAGTGGTTAGAAAAACATTTTATATAGCCCACCAAATCATGAAGGGATTCACATCTAGATCAGGGAGGTCATCGTGCCTCTTTACTCATCCCTCATCAGGCCCATAATTGAGTACAATGCCCCTTTTGGGATGTACCTTACCAGACACCTGCAGCAACTGGAAAGACCCCAAAAGTACCTCACCAAGAGGATCAAAGGGCTCAAACAGATGCCATATGCTGCCCGGTTAAAGAAACTCCAACTCTACTCAGTGGCATACCACCTGCTCAGAGGCGATCTGTGCCTGATGTATAAAGCCATGTCCAACCCGGAATTAATGGACATGCTGCACCTCAGAAAATCCAAATCCCATCGAGCTACGCGCTCGAGAGACTTGAACCTCAGCACTGAAATAAATAGGACATGCTGGAGGGACAGATTCATAACCCAGAAGCTCCCTTCACTCTGGAATAAAATCCCAGTCCAGGTTAGGCAGAGTCCCTCATTGACTCTCTTCAAGAGGAATCTTGATGAGTGGATGGGAGATCGTAGATTTACCCTGGGTATTACTTCTGTGTCACAGTTAGACAGAGGCACAGTATACTAACCTCGGAAAAGGGCATAGCAAAATTAATTTAAAATGGGTAGCAAAAGCCAAACACACTCTGGCTAGGCTTATAAATGCCCTAGGGCAGATAGCCTAGTATGAACCTATGAACCTATGAACCTATACATGTCAAGCAGAGCACCTCATTGGCCTTCTTCAAAAGGAACCTTGACGATTGGATGGAAGATAAGAAATTCACCCCAGGGATCACATCAGTCGTCCTGCTAGACAGGGGTCCAGGGAAGTAAATATTGTGGGAAGAAATATCCAGGGAATTGTTATGGCTAGGCTTGTATAGGCCCTAGGGCCGATAACCTAGTACCAACCTATGAACCTATGAACTTATGAATAGCAAGATACACTAACCCTACACTCTTACAACTGCACCTACTTTCTTAGTGCAGGATTTATGCCTAAGATTAAAAATAGTGATATTATAGATGGGAAAATGTTGTCCTTCCCTGTTCCAATGAGTTTTGATGGTAGATTATTAAAAAATATAACAGAAAAGAATTGGAGAGTAGTATTAGGAAATAAAGACCTTAGTGAAGTTATTGGTGAAAGGTGTAATTTTGTGTTCAAGAAAGCACATAATTTAAAACATTTATAGAACATGGTCAGGAAAGTAACAATGGACTTTGGGAGGGAACATTAGGAACATTTTCCTGTAATTGTAGCAAATTTTGCAGATTTATCTACCCGGAAAGCAGCTATGAGTTCAAAGATATAGATTATGTGTTTGAACCAAAAAGTGTAGGCGTAGTGTAGCTTGCTCTTTGCAGATCAGTTCAGACTCGGTAGTCTTTGGGTTTCTGTCTCAGTCGAAGTTGTTTTAAACTCTTTTCTTTTGTTCAGTTTTTGAATGCTACTATAATACACTTTTTAGCATTTAACAACATGTGTAAACTGTATGAAGTCTGAAGTCTGACCATTTCCAATAACCAGGTATGTGTGTATTCCATCCCCTGCTACAGCAGTTTAGTACCAGTGAATGAACAGATAACAAAGTTCAGCATACAGTCATTAGCAAACTTGGTCAAACACACTTCTGGAATATTGGACTGGGTGTCTGCTAAATAAATGCCAAACAGAAGAGGGTCCAGCACTGATCCCTGTGGTACCTCACCAGTTACAATGTTGTGTTCAGAGAGGGCACCATCATATTTCACTACCTGGGATCTATCGAATAGTCAGTTTGCAATCCAGTGGGCAACACTGGGGCTTACATTAAATTTGCCTAATTATTTAGCAATGCCAGCATGGAGGATCATGTCAAAAGCTTTGGTCAAATCAAGATAAGCAATGAGCACTGAGTGGTCAGTATCTATAGCTTCTGGTGGCAGCATATTTACCAAATGTCATTTTTGTGAGCCATCAGAAAAGGATTCTGTCTATTAGTGGCAACCCAAAGTATGTTATTTTTCAGGGAATTCTGGAATATATTGACTGCATGTTGAGAAATGTTGTGAGTGTGTAATGAAGGTGGTTATTCATAAAATAATTATGTTACTAAACACTGTAAATAGCAGAGGCACACTTTTGGATATTATGTCCACAAAAGAAATCAGGGGATGTAGTAGCAGTTGTGGCAGAAATACAGGATAACATAGAGGGCACATGAGCACCTGTTTGATAGCCTTTAGTAGATGAAAGTTTACCAGAAAATAGGAGAATTCAAGAACAGGAGGATATTTCAGAGGAGTCTTTACTGGTGGAGTAGCAAATGTTAATGACTGGGAAGTACTCCAATGAAAAGAGGTGGCGTATACATAGTGGGCCAACACCTCTGGACTGGAAACTAAAGTATTTATAGGGAGGAGGGTGAGTCAGAGTAATAAGGAATGGAAGGAAAAAAGGGCCTAAGGGAAAGAAATCTGCCATAAAATGAAGCAAGACTGTGGTTTTCAGGTTATCAGTTAAATGTAAACAGTGTGACATCTAACTTGAGGAGGCATATGGAAGCTCATTATGCAAAGAGAGAGAGTAGTGTAGCTTGTTTTCAAGATGTGCGATTTATTAATGATATTAAAAGAAGGATGTCTTACACCATCTGTGGGTGGGATGTTATGGTTGCTTGGTACTGAGGATTGTTTGGAAGTGGCTACAATGATTTGAGGGAACAGAAATATTACAACTTACATGTATCACAGCTGCTGATCCAGATAGAATTATTATTACAGTTGTGTGATTGAAAGTATGCCTGCTATGGTTATGAAACCTTATTTTGTTTCTGCCTGCAGCCCCTCTACCCCAGTGACTCATACTGCACATTTTTTAGTTTGTGAGATGTTATGCTCTGAAACATTTAATTTACTCTGCTAATAACAGCTATACTCCCTGATGTTGAATTGATGTCACAGCCTCCCATGTTGCCCTCAAGATTCTCTAGGCTTCCCTTTTGGCTAGCCCATAACAGTAAACCCGGAGGCTTCTAGATAATGTTGCATGCACTCCAAATGGGGTAATCTCAGCAGTATCAAAACATAGAGCATATGCATTATTTCTTCCATTTCCTGTGGCAAGACATTGTGGAGCTGCAGTAAGCGTGTGTCCCCTTCCTCGTTTTCCTCTAACTACATTGTTTATACAAGTCACAGCTACATAATGCAAGGTCTGCAGTAACACACTGAGAAATATAGAAAAGACATCTTCCTCCCTGCTAGAGCATGACCTGTACACTCTTCTATGGAATTGAATGACTTTCTGCATTACTTTAATCCAAAGTAGAACAGACAGCCACTATTTTGGCTAGTATAACATCATTTTCTATATATTATTGTTTATTTTAGCTTACACTAAGCAACAGAATGTAAACCATTGAAAAGAGAGCTTCTCTTACTTGGTGTACTATCTGATAGCCACATTGTGTATTCTAATTTTGAATACTCACTGAAGAATGCTTCATATACTGCTGTATCATTAAATCTATCATTTTTGGCCACACTTCCAACCTTGGAACAAACCTGAAACATTAACTATACAGATGCCTCTCACATTGAAGGCATATTCTTCTCTAGCTAAAAAAACAGAAATGCTTGGTTTCAGAGAAAATACCCTTGCATGGTTTACAAGCTGTCATACAAAAATAACTTACAATATGGTTGCTGGCAATTTCATTTCCCTCTGGTGTTCCCCAGGGACTGAGTTCTTGGACCATTTCTGTTCTTCCTCATTATAAGTGATACTGCACATTCTAGTTACTCCAATAACGTCATCCTGTACACAGATAATATCATCCTCCATAGGTCTGCTACTGGTTCACCCGCCTTACAAAAGTAACTGCAAACTGATTTTTCCTGACTATGTAAGTGGCTTTCTAACAGCTCCTGTCCTTAAACCCCTCTGAAACTACATTGATGCTTTTTGTTACAAATTAGATACCCAAAATATGAAAACCATTATCAGTTTTAACTTCTCGCAAAACTAAAATAGTGCTATTGAAAACATCATATAACTAGGGTTTTCACTGGATCCTTCTCTGATGTTTAAAGATCACGCAGATAAAAAGTAACGTAAACAACTTAATGCAGTCTGTTCCATTGGCAGTTATCGCACACCACAAGTTAGGAGCGCTCTGGCCAAAAACATATTTACATTTAGAGTATACCCTTCCCCTAATAACTCTGAAATCTTCTCAGGATACACACATTATTCAAACCAATCAGAAGAATTTGAATTTGTAGGTTGATTAATCTGTTCCAATATTTGAATACAACTGCACTATGCTTCAGAAGGCCAAGTGGTTACCTATCATCTCATACTCCACGCTCTTGCTATTTTACTCTTATTTTCAAAGCCATATATTACAGATATTTCCCTTCACTTAAAAAACTCCATAAAGTCTTCATTATACCCTTTAAGAGCCTAAGATGACAAAACTGTACATATTCATGTCTGAATATTCAAAAGAGGAATTGATATGTTCTGGATGTCAGCACTGCATATATTACATTATGACGTTATCAGTAACATTGTTTCTGAATGTATGTATTAATGCGGTCACTAAGCACTATGTGTGATGTATGAATATCTTTGTCAGTTCTGTATGTACTTGTGACTGGATCATGGCTGAAAAGGGTCACAGAACCAGCCTACTCACCTGGCTATCTAAATAACTAAGTAAAATTAAAAATATATGTGCATGTTTGCAGGGAAGGAATTGTTTAGATTTAAGGGTGAAACTGGAGCTCTGTATTTTAGAAAGTATGACAACAGCACAGTTGGGAACTTTATGGGGGGCAGAAAGTGAGGGGAAGTGAGGATGTTAAGAAATGGGAGGGCATTATAGATACTGCATGCTTGAATGTTTTGCAGACTATTGTTTATACTTATAGGAAGGACTAGTCTAGATTGTCTTTTTTTTTTTTTGCTCATTGGTTAGGGATATGGATACAACAGATGATCCGGTGTGGCGACCCCTAACCAGGAAAAAGCCAAAAGAAGAAGAAGAAGAAGAAGAAGAAGAAGAAGGTTAGGGATATGGATACATATCTGTCTGGACTTTGACCTTTGGACCATAGTGCACTACGATGTGAATTTGGTGAAGAAAAAAGGTTGTTGAGAATATGTTCCAGAATGTTCTGGATGTCAGTGGAATATTTAAAGGAGAATGAGATGTGTCTAGGTGTTCAAGGGTTATGGAAGGGGCAAGACATCATGTGCCTTTTTACAGTTCTTGATCAGATGGATGGCTTGTCTTTAAGGTTAAGCTGTGCTTGGAATACAGGGTGCTGAGAAAAAAAAAGATAGGTTGCAGAGTGAGTAGAGGTATGGTGATGTTTGATTGACATGTATTAGTGGAAGGTAATGCTAGAAAATAATAAATAAAAGTATACAAGTAATCAACAAATACACAAACTTTTAATAGAGGATCATTAATTAGCAGCAGCATCTTGCAATTACATAAGAAGCTTTTTTTCTGTGGAGAAAAGTTCCCAAAAAAACACCAAAACATTACATAAAGAATATAGTAAACAGAGGTGTACAAGTAATCAACAGCCATATACAAGTAATCAGAGAATATAGAACACGTAAACAGAATATCATTAATTCATAGCAGTGTCATGTAAAAAACCTTGAAATATAGTTGGAAATGAATATAATAGAAGGACAGAAAAGGAGGAAATGGAGGATTAGTGTTTTGTTGAGAGAGAATGTTCTAGAATACGTAGAAGGAAGAAGTGGGGAGGTAGTTGACAAGGAGGAGATATTGGACCAATAACTAATGGTATAGCATTTGGAAAGAATAGAAAATAGTAAGGAGTTGTATATTTATCCTCCAGGAGTTGTGTGTGCACAGAGCCGAGTATCTTTTAGGTATTCTCTTGTTTGTGCCTTAAAGCAGTTAGTGTATGCTGTGTTTCTTACAGAGAGAGGAAGTGAGTTCCAAATTTTGGCTAGGAAAGAGGAGTACAAAGAGCCACCAGCTGTGTCATTAGCCTTTGTAATAGTTAACGACATTTTGTCAGTGCATCTGAGCTGTCTCCTTGAGTTATAAAGATAGAGAATATTTTTCAAACTATGGCTTTGTCTGGATAATAGATGAATGGACGAGGTGGGAAAGTGTAATGAAATGCCTTAGCTTTAACCACTACATTTTTGTTAAGGCTGGACAGTGATGTGTCTTATAATGATGATTCCAAGAGGGAGAGCTGAGTGGATTGTAGATTAATCAAGATGGGAGCAGTGTAAAGTAGTGTAGGGATGAGAAGGGTTGAGCAATACATTTTCTGGCATTATCTATGAAGTATTGTTTGACTCTATATAGTGTTTTTTACTGCTTGTTTTATGTGATGATCAAATTTTAAGTTTTCCTCAGTGCTGACTCATGTATGTGTGTGTGTGTGTGTGTGTGTGTGTGTGTGTGTGTGTGTGTGTGTGTGTGTATGGATATATGGAGTTCATGGTCATGAAGAATAGAATTTGCAGGCTGGGACAGAGGGAGGACTGGAAAGGAATTTCACTAAGGAAGAATTGCAAAAATATGTGTAACAAGTGAAAAGTTGCAGGTGAAGGTGGAATTTATTGTTGGTTTTATACTTTTCTGTAAGCTAGGGAGTTAGCCCTGATGCATAATGAATGGTAGACACCTGGATTTTGGACAGCAGGTTATATAGTAGTATAGCATTGTTGGAGAGGAAGGATGATAGTAATAAGCTAGAGAATCAGTGTCCATTGTCATTGTCTAAAATCAGTTATAGATTATTACTGAGATGCATACAGATGTGGATGACACCAGTAATAACTAAGCTGGCAGAAGAAAAATTATATGGTGTTACTAGAGAAAGTCCCATTGATATATTATGAGAGGTTGTGGAGGTTGTGAAAGTTCTTAAGTTAGTTGGGGAGCAGATTGTTAACGAATGTGGATTTGAAGAGCATCTTAGAGGGTTAGCATGCTCTGTTTATGTCTGTTCAGTTGTGAAGGCATATGCTCATGACAGTACCCAGGGAAGGAAGTGAAGATAAGTAAAGGGGTGAGGCAGGGCTGGCCTTAAGTCATAGTTTATTTAGTTTAAAAATGAATGCAGTGACTGTGAATTTGAAGAAGATAGCTAATAGGTGGACTTGGAGAAACTCAGATGGCTTTTTTTACTTGTTTCTTTTAGTGCGGCAAGTGAGTTAATGCTGTTAGCCAAGGATGAGAGATTTTTGGGTTCTCTGATGAGTAGTTTGGGTACTTATTTGGCACCGATGCATTTACATTTAAATAAGGATATCTGTAAAGATGTTGGTGATAAAAGGCGATGACAAGAATCTATTCAATTGTGAAACGGATGAGGTTATTAGGCTTTTATTTTTTGGGGATGCAATGTAACGATTCAAAAGTGGACACAGATATTTATGTGGATGTGGACCTTCAGGGATTACGGAAAGATTATTTTCATCATTTAAAAAGAATATTTACTTAATCAGGATTGTGCTTCTGTGGAATAACAGCTGCTATGCTTCTAATTTTCCTCTCTTGGATAATTTGGAGGTTGAACCTTTAGGTATACATTTTTACGTAGTGTGGGATTCCCATCTGAGCGTCCTTAAAATAGGGGTGCTTTATATGAACTTGAATGGGAATTAGAGATGGGTAACCCTGTAGTGTGTCTCCATCACTGAATACATTTACTGTATTGCAGCTATTTAAGATGGATATTACTTGGTTGGATAGATCATGTTTAAAGAATTGAGATGGGAAGGTAAATGATTTCAGAAGGGAGAAAGGTGCATAACTATGGCATGCTCTACTATGGAAAGAGGGGGGCGTATAGTAGATAGGAATTATGGGGGTACAGTACCAAGGTGTCATGCAACTGTTATTTTATCCCTAGCCGGGTGCAGAATGAATAGTCATGCATGGAATGTTGTAATTAGTATGTGCCAGCATCTCTTTTACAAAACAGGAATGTGGAACTTCTGTGGGAATTTTGCACATCTTAAGATTCTGGTGAAAAGTGCAGTGAAATATAAACCCCTGAATGGAAGAATAGCTTCATTTGAAGGATGTCCTGAAAAGAAGACTACTGAACATGTTCTGTTTTAACAAACAAGAGAGAGTGTGAGGTTTTGGAGTGAAAGCAGCAAAGGAGTTAGAATGTATTTTTGACAGATATTACTCTAAACAAAATAGTCTATGTTGTGTATGTGGGTTCCCCTATGGATCATTGACTTACGTCCAGAGGAAGGTACAGCTTGATAAACACAGCTGGAAGCTAGATGAGTGCAACTGATCATAACTTGTTCTGATTGTAACATTCATTAAGATGTATATTTTATGGGAGTTCAAGCCCCCCTTACAACCCCCATGTGGCAGACTTATTCCTACTCCATGGTCATACAACCACACTGGAAAAAACACAGGGATTTACCCCCGTGCTGTAATAGAAACAGCACTGGCAAGGATTCTCAGTGACAATGAGAATGCGATAAGTTGCTTTTCATCCAGATGGATCTGATAAATTGCAACCTCATCCACTTTGAACTCAACCTGTGGTAAGGTAGCAGATTATGGGGTATGTACTCTTTTGTTATGTGTAGCTGTTTCTGCTATGTATGAGTTATTTTTACATTGATTTGAGAAATATGGAAAGGAGGCACATTTATCTAGTTTATAACAATACAATCTGATTCAGGCATGCATTCTGTTAAATAAATTATGCTTATTTTTCATATCGTATTGTATGTGAGTACTTTTTCTTGACAGGGGTGAATAGCATTTGATGTTTCTAGATGATTTTTTTCTGATTTGTGTTTCCTTATTCATTGGTATGTTTTTTTCTGAATTTTGTATGCAGTGTTGCATTCCCATTATGAGTGGTTGTATATATATTATGTATGTTTGAACTACTGTTTTGTTATTAAGATTGAAGTAGTTATTGCATTTCATTTTATATTTTTATGATCTTTATCTGTTTTCTTAAACCAGCTACTCTTTTCCCCACTGTTGGAAGAGTTTAATGCTGTAGTAGATTTGGATAGCTGTTCAGTGTTACCCAATAAATCAGTCTTGATACCCACACCTTGAGATTCTTTTTCTTCTCAATAAAAGGTGTGAAGGAAATTTATTGAAGTATGTGCCTGCAGCTCCCAACTTACAGCTGTTGTATGATTTGGTTTGCAGTTACCTTATTTAGGTTCATAGATACTTGCTAGGCTATTGATCTTTGAGGATCTTAAGAAGTTTAGGCCCACATTCCCATGGTAATTATTAGCCCTTATATTTTGCAATATGACTCTCCAAAAATAGGCCGCAGAAATATATGTTTTTTCTTACGTTTCCCCTATTTAGGAGAGCCACTAGAGCTAAACCCAGTGTGAATTTGAGATAACCCCTACATTCACCCAAATTATGTTTGAATCGAGTAGGAGTAGTACTCTGCTTTATGTGGAGGGGAAACTGGTTCTACTGAAGGTGTATTTTCTGTGATACATACCTATCCCTCCAACATGTTGCTTTAATCTTGCAAAAGAGATTGAGGTACCTTGAGTGGGTGTTTCTTATATATTATTGGATATCTGAGTGTGTAATAGATCTGATAGTTTCTGTAGAGAGTTCTCAATGTGGTATTTACAAATGGAGTCATGCTTGTCAAAGAATAGAATTATACATTTCTTGGCATTTTATTTCACTTCATTGTTTTGATACCAGCTATTTGTTTTGGACAGACCCTATTATAGGATCATGATGTCCAGTGAAGGATCTGTGATGGCACCAAGGGTGTAGTCATATGCAAACTTGGTCAGTCACAATCCCTTAGCATTAGCTTTGACCTTTGAGAAGTAAATGCCAAAGAGAAGTGGCCCAAATACTGAACAGTGGGCACTTCACTAGTGAAAGTGTTTTTGGAGGCAGTAGAGCCTCTCAACCTAGCTTCCTTGTTTTGGATATGTGAGGCAATTTGCTATCTATTGAGTTACGTAAGGGTTAACATTTAGCTGGTGGGGTTTATCTATGATGCCTGAATGTGAGATGGTGTTGAACACCTTTGCAAGTTCTAGATAGGTAGCGTGCACTGATTTGCCCTTGTCCATTGTCTAAGTGACTTTCTTAAAGAAGTCAACCAAGTTAAGTCAAAGGACTTGCTCTTGATTAATCAGAACTGGTTGGGTTGAGAGTCTGTGGGTCACCTATATTGCTGTTTATTAGTTCCATAATTATCCTTTCCATAGTCTTGCAGATGAGGGTACTCAGGTTTATGGGTTTGCAATTACCTGGGTCTGTTGTATTTTCACCTTTGTGCAGGGGAATGACCGAGTCTGTCCACCATTCATCTTCATAAAATGTGTTTTAAGGCTAATATTGAATAGACTCTGCAGGAGGTCTGACAATTCGTGGTTCAAACTAACCATTTGGCAACCTGGTATGTTATCCAGCCCCATAAACACACTGTTTTAGCTTTAGATAGTGCCTTGAGAACTTGTTCTTGAGAGATTTGAAGTGGGGCATGTAGATGTAGGTATTTGATCTGAGAATACTGGAGGGTAGAGGAAATTAATTTGGAGCTGAATTTGTCTTCTAGTAGACTGGCAATTTCCTCTGGGTCTTAGCGTGTGATGTCATTTACTTTTAGCTCTGCACAATGCTGGGCATTCTTTCTGAGATTTCTAACATAGTTAAAGAAGGATATGGGGTTATTCTTAATCCGGATGGCTATTTTATCTCATATCTGGCTTTGGTTCATTTAATCAAGATTCAGAGTTCCTTATTTACAAAGACATGTATGTGGAGCATTTCTCCCCGGGACTTCGCTGAAAATTGGCTTTGTACCAAGTCTGACTTTCCTGGTAAACAAATGTTAAATAAATAAAATAAATAAAAATGTATTTTTGTGTGCAATGACTTGTTTTTTTTTTTTTTTTTTTTTTTTTTTGGTATGGAACAGTTTTATATTATGGTTCCATTATGGGGATTTATTCATGAATTTTGCATTGTATTCATTTTTAAGGGGGATAGCTGCATCTATGCAACTATTTACATGAGCATAGAACTTGGCAGTAAATAATTCTGCCTAAGCAGTGGGATCATCAAAGTGGAAGGGGCTTTTGAATTTAGTCAGGTCATTGCTTAGTTTTAGTAGATTAGTCTATGCATTGCCTTTGAATACTGAGGTATCATAGGATGCTTCTGGCTTTAGTCTTAAGGTGAATGTGACTGACTGGTGGTCAGATTTGACTAGGGAGGAGGTTGCAATAGGCAGAGAGCAGAGCTGCCCCATATTGGTATGAACTAATTCCAGGATTATATTTCCCCTGGTTGGGATGTGGATTAATAAGTCTGTAGAGTTTGTATTTATGCAGTCCATAAATCTCTGGACCTCTGGGCATGTACATTTCAGAATGTATTAAGTCTCTCAGCTGACGGTGGGCTAACTGAAGTCTCCTACGAGAATGGTGTTTGGCTTAATATGTACGGAATCCATATTGGTTAGGTAGGAAGTAAGGCCATTGGAGACATAGAAGGGGTCCTGTAATAAGTTATGATGTGTTAAAAGAGTTTTGTTTATAGTGAATTTGACACGGAGGAGTTCCAAATGGTTATCTTATCTAACAAGTATGGAGGTAAGATTTTTTTAAGGATATTGAGACACCTCCTCCTTAAGTGCCTACTTCTAATGGGGTAGGCTTCTATAAGTTATAGGCATTGAAGGGCTCCAATGATCTTGAACGATGTTTTAGTGATCATACATATATCTACATTTTCCAGGGTAAGTAGTGCTTGTAGGGTGCAGAGTGTTTTGTTAAGGCTTTCAGCATTGAGTAGGAATACCTTAATATTGTCCAGATTCTGTTTAGTTATGCTGGAAGTTTTAGAAGACTTGACCTCACCTAAAAATAGCACAATGGGGTTGGAAAAGGTTTAACAAATATTTGGAAGTCTTGGAAGGAGAAGTAAAGGCCATCCCTGGCAAAGCAGTTTGGGCTACCTACCATCTTGTTTCAGGCTAATATATATTGTATCCTTTTAGAATGCAACCAGAATATGATGCAGTTGTTAAAGTCAGCTTTTGACTGCATTGTACCATCATTCTTGCTGAGGGTACAAAACCAATCATGCTTAGGTTCATACCATCCTTAGTACATACTCCGAGAGATACAGCATACCTCTTTTTATGTAGTTCAAAGAGGTACGTCAGAAGTCATTTCCACCCACATGTGTAATGATTGGGTCATATGTGTACTTGTTCTGCAGCGGAATGAGTGCTTATGTGATGTGGTGAATCCTGGCACATGAGAGGCAATTGACCGTGACCTTCTCTGCGCACAGCCATGTCTCACTATGTAGTTAAGTATAACTTGGATACTGGCATGTTCGGACTGAGTCAGTCTGATTCATTGATGGGCAGTCATTACTAAATGCAATCCTGGGTATTGACTAGCGAATCTATGGTATTACATTGGGATGAAACGGCTAGGCTTGAAATGACCTCTGGGTCAATAGCCTAGTAAACTCCTATGATGCTATGATCCTATGTATGTTTCATGGTTGGTACTGCCTCTGATGTTTGTGAAGTTTCTGAAGGTACTTGTTTCTTGAGTTACATTCATAAGGCATCTGTGGTTTAGGTAGGTTGCTTCTATGACTGCCAGCATATGTAGGTCTATGTGTTTGGTCTGAGGTGTTTAAGATAGCTTTGCTGTGGTAATTTGTCGTGCTGACAACCATGTTATTTGTATTTTTTTCATGTGAGAGTTTTGTCTCCAATAACATTAATTACCCTACTGTTAAATGGGAATCATGTACAACATCAAACATGCAGGCACAGAGATTTCAGGATTTTGTAAACACAAACTCCCTGGACTAAATTGTCAATCAGTCAACCAGGGGAGCAAGCATACTGGACCTGGTCGTCATTAATATGAGAGAGTGCAGCACACCCCTACTGTAAGGTCAGACCACAAAACGGTCTCCTTTGAATTAAAAATAAAACCAAAAACCCCAGCTATCACTGGAATGTTAAGGAACTACTCTAAGGCTAACTTCCTACTATTAAGTGATGATCTGGCAAAATTTCAAGCTCCCATAAACCCTGAGAATACTCCTGCCTATGTGGAAATGTTCAATGAAACCCTGTACAACCATGCCAATAGCTGCATAGAGGCAGCTGTACCTACCAGGAAGAAGTACAGAACTAACTCAAAAAACAAGCCACCCTAGTGAATCACATCAATAAGCTGTATAACAAAAGGAATTAAATCATGGCAAAAATTAGGAGGTGCAGCACCCAGCAGGATAAAAGCACTCTCGTTAAGCCAGATAAACAACTTAGGGGACAAATAACCCCCTGGATTTACTAATCGTCCGTGCAGGACTAGTCTAGTCCTGCATGGAAGCGGCCGCTTAGGAGCAGGACGACAGCGCGTCATGTGTAGTAATGAAGGCATGCTGCCCGAGCTCCCAGGCTTACACGGAGAGTGTACGAATGCAGGGGGCATGTCTGAGAGCAGAGCTCCCAGAATAAACATGCCCCTGCAATGTTGAACACCAGAAAGTGGAAATAAATGAGCGAGACCGCTCACAGGTGTTCACATATCCCCATCAATAGTCCCCCATGTGTACAACAGCAGCAGGACATAAAAATCAAAAGAAGAAACCCATGTATTGTTGTCTAAAACTCAGTACAGCTAACAGTAGGTGTGCGGGTGTGCCCATTGCTTAGCTACGGTTAAAGCAGCCTAAACGGCTGAAGAGGATAACAATGACAATATATGCAAATGAAGCATCTCAGCAATAATGTAGTGGGCAGAGCGTTCACGTAACGAGCAGGCATTCTCAGTACAGCACAGTCTATTTTACATGGCAAAGCATAGTATAAACAATATTTGTATTGCAAAACCCACTAAATAACATACATTTTTATGAACTGGAGTACTGCAGGAAATGCACATGTGAAGAGACAGTATCATAATGAATAAGGCAGCAGTAAGTAGGTGTAAGCACAGATAAGCAATAGTAAGCATATGTAAGCACTATTAAGTGTGTGCAAGTGCGATTGCGCGGGGGTAAGCACTGCCGACACAGATTAAGCAAAGGAGAAGCTAACTGAGTGTAAGAAACTGTGACCAGAGGTTGCAGTGCTTACCTCTCTGTAAACCTGCTTACAACCTCTTTAAAGTGCTTTAATCATACAATATGCAATGGCTGGTGTTCTGCCCAGCAACAAAACAAACAGCTTCTGCAAGGCTGGAACCCTGGACCATGCACACCATACACAAAATGATTTACCACTAAGTCATGCCAGATATGCATAAATCATATGTTGTCAGAAACATAACTCCAGCCCAGTCATGCAACAGTACAGAGAATGTATACCTACATCTAGATGGACGTGGGTGCAAATATATTACTATCTAAATGGATACAACATATCTATAGATGTAGTCACATATATATATATATATATATATATATATATATATATATATATATATATAAATATCCAGAAATATATACATATATATATATATATATATATATATATATATATATATATATACATATACAAATATATGAACATAGATACATGCAAATGCCGACATCTACACATATATATGTCAACACCTAAATATCCAGATATACACAGCAAGTTACATATATGTATGCAGATATATGTCTCTGGAGGTATATATGGACATAGTTAGAAATATGTAAGCAAATATATATACCCATAGAGGTATATATGGCCAGACATCTGTAAATAGCAATGGTAGAGTAACAGAAACATATATGTGCATATGCACCGTTAATGGGCTTGAGAGGCCCCAAACAATATACGTCTCATACGAATTGGCATACCCCCCCCCAGCCAAACATGTCCGCCCTGCAATACACTACCATTGTATTTACGTGTTTCATTTAAATAGGGATTTAAATTAGCCCTCTGTTATGTTTCACATGTTGACATCACATTCCCCTCTCCCCCACCCACTAGGTGGGCTGACCAGTACAGGCCCATCCAACCCAGGCCATCTATGACCCATACATTTATTACCCACAGTTCTGCTCCCCCCCACCCGCTGCACACACGCAGCCACCATCCCTATCCTGGTTACCGGCCCGTAGCTACCACCCCACCACACATTGCCCTCCCTCCACTCCCCCACCTCGGGACCCATCCCGTATGTTGTCCCGACCCAAGTATCCTAGGTCTGGCACACTCTGTAGTCCATGTACATAGCCATGGGTACCTTTGTAACTCTGGGTTTAGATGAAAGTTGAATGCCCAATGTTTGGGTTGTCCCGCATGGAACAAATGTTTCCCTGGTACTAAAAATAGATTTCACGTGTGACTCTGTCCAGCATACCAGTCTACATTACAGGATATGTAGCTAAATATGTAGAGGTATGTGTGTGCATATATATATATATATATATATATATATATATATATATATATATATATATATATATACCCATAAATAAATAGATATATATCTCTCCCTCTCTGTAGTACAAATGTTTACATACATATACAGACATACATACATATACATATGCAGACACCCATACATCCACATGTCGTTAGATATATATACAGCAATATATATATATATATATATATATATATATATATATATATATATATATATGTGTGTGTGTGTGTGTGTGTGTGTGTGTGTGTGTGTGTGTGTGTGTGCATGTGTGTGTATATATACACAGATATATAGCTATGATATGATACAGCACTTAAGAATGACATATGTTCACAGGCCGTGCCAATGGGGGTGAGGGGTCCAATCAACAGACGTGTAACACGTAGCATTACCCCCCCCTCAGCCAGACAGGGGAAACATGCAAACAAACACACAAACAATGTAAACAATCCACTGCTCCCCAAACCACAGGCAGGATACAACCAGTGGGGGGGAACACTGTGGACCCGCCAAGTCTAATCTTGCAACAGAGACAGGAGCGTCCCTTGTGGGACACCCCAAAAATTGTTGATGATCGGAGTCCCATCCCTGTAACAATTTATCAAGGCAGGCTGTATATGTACCCAGACTACAAAGTTGGGAAAGGCTGATAACCCATGGATCGAGACAATGTACGAGATGGGTCCCGAGAAGTGGAGAGTCAGCAGTGTGTAGTGGTGTGGTTAGACCAGACCTGCACCCAGAGTAAGGACGAGTGCTGTAGAGGAGGGGTAGGTGGGGGAACTATGGGTGTGCAATTATGGGCCGAGGCATGCAGGTGTTGGCTGGAGCAGTTCTATTTGGACCACCCCGGGGATGTAAGCAATAGTGCAAATTAGGCAGAGCTGCCGACTAACAAGCAGCCATTCCCAGTATGATTCCCACTGCAGCACAGTCTATTTTACATGGCAAAGTACGGTATAACCATGTGTGTTGTTGCAAAACCCACTACATAACACCAAAGAACACATGGTCACAGCACCCCACTGTAGGCATGTAAGCCGATCTAATTGGCATCAAAAGTTATTATTGTAGTCCTTACCCCGACCCAGGGGTGTGAATGTCCAACGTAACCTCCAAATGCAGTGTATATGCACAGCTGTTGCTGTAGAAGACATGGCCAGCTGTGGACCTTCCCTTCAGCCTTCCTGCACATCCCTGCATAATTCCCCTACTATCTCTCCCTCTCTGTGCCCCATGAACACCACTTACCTATCAACCTCTGTTCCATTTCTATTAATGTTTAGAGTTACACGTAGGTGACACCCTCTTCCCCAACTATATTGTCAGAATCTGGAACCCCCTACCCACATGTATTACCTCAGCTGTCCCACAGGACACATGTAAATAACACATGAAGGAACTTCACAAGCACACTTGGTTCAGCACATGCTCACCACCTTGTGAAATCCTCCCCCAACTCACACTCTATACCCCTACATCAACTAGTGAAACCGACACCTCTTGTCCTACCTCGCATACAAATCCCAGCATCCAACAAACCTTCCCTATTGCTCCCCTACCAATTATTCCAACAGGCTACTATACAGTTACAATGTCCCCCCCTCTACCTACCTACCTACTCCTTCACTACTCTCTTCTTCTCTACCTCTCAGGTATGGAATAACTAAACCTAACCTGAATACCTGAGTGTAACCTATCCAGAACTGTTAAACTGGAATATAACTTCACCTTAAACTGACCTCTGTCAACAGTCATACCTGACATGTAAACCTGACCTAAGCATGTATAATACCGACATGTTAATGTAAACTAAGCATGAAGAATGTGGTACATATCTATGTTACGTCTGTTACTCTCTATGAATGTGAACACCTCAGTATTACTTGAAATGAGTAGCTGAGGTTCACTGTGGAGCTCTACTCCCCAGGCCACCACTGAAAATGGACAAGCATCCAGTCGGATTGTCCCGGTCGACAAATGTAAATTAAATACATGAAGTAGCACAGGGATATGTGGGAGCAAGCAGGTGTAAGCCTGTTTGGGTGGTGGTAAGCAATGCCCACACTGGTTAAGCAATGTAGAAGCTAACTCAGTGTAAGACACCGCAAACAGAGATCAGCAATGCTGAGCCTCACGCAAACTAGCGCATACCCACCTACAATTGCTCTACAGTGCCTTAGTCACTCTGTAGCCAACAGCTGTTTTCGTGGCCATTAACAAAATAATCTGCACTGCCAGGTTGCAACCCCCTGACCCTGCACACTATAGTCTACATGAGTTATCACTAAGCCATGGCAGATACACATTCAGCTGCTGTGATCATAAACATATCATCCAGCACAGTCAGTCAACAGTATAGGAAATGTATGTAAGTATGTAGATTAATACCAGCAAACATGTGTACATTACTCAACCACAGTATTTCGAGCAGTCTATGTGCATCAAAGAACAGTGCCTGTCCAATCATACTGTGAGAACAGTAGTCTTGCATAATACCGAAGAGAATAATGAAAAATGGTGCATGCCATGGAGGCGTGTGGGTGTGTTTCATGCACAGACTGTCACATCTGGGGTGTTGGTTCCACTGACCCGGGAGACAAGGCTAGTCAGGTGTGTGAGTAAACCACTGCTTCTCAAACCCTTGGCAGGATGCTACCAGTGGGAGAAACAGTGTAGACCAGCTAAGTCTACTCTTGACAGAACAACAGGTCGGACGAAACAAAAGTTGTGGGTCACATCGATGTCTCCACCAATATCAGAGGTGGATCAAGGGAAGGCTCGTACATACATGGACTAAACGGATGAAGAGCTTGCAGAAGCTTGGGTCAAGACAGTATACTGGAGGAGTACTGAGTTGTGCAGAGAGGGAAATGTGTGGAGGTGTGGTATGGCTGGGCTAGCAACTGGAGAATGGATGGATGCTGTGTACGTGGAGCTCGGGGGCCAGGGGAGGGGAACATGAGTATGACATTATGGTAGAAATATGCAAATGAAGCAGAACAGCAATAGTGTAGTGGGCAGAACACCGCCTAATGAGCACGCATTCCTGGTTCGAGTCCCACTGCAGCACATTCTATTTTCTTTTTTTTTTGCTAAAAAATTTATTTTTTTCATTTGTAGACAAATTATGATACAGTAAATTTTAAATTACAATTCAAAATAAAAGAAAATAGTTAATAACTATAACAATATGTACAATATTTACAGGTGGTCTAATGAAAAGGATTAACCAATAAGGTTATAAAGAGGAATAATCTCATAGAACTAGTATAACCTTTACTGGCATATATTCACATAAGTTCATCTTAGTTTATGACATTTCAATTTCATGTAGAAGAAATTCTGTCCTTTTGTAATGTGTCTATAAGTATTAAGATTTTATTCCAAGGATTGTCTGTCCAACGTCTGGGAAAAATTCTTTCTTCTTTGACTTTTATTTCTTTCTGTGCAGATTTCTTTAATAGAGATATGAAGTCTTCATAACTTGGAGGAACAGTGGATTTCCATTTTCTTGTTATACATTTTCTGGCTACAGCCAGAATAGACCATAAAAGATATTGATCACTTTTACTCATAGTTACTGAGTCATCTACATTCAAAAAAATTAAAGATTTTGTTAGAACAAATTTATCATTATAAATGGCTTGAAGAAATCTAGTAATATCTTCCCAGAATTTTTTAATGCAATCATAAAATATATGTATCCAATCTGCCTTACAGTTTACAGTACATCTCCAGCATGTGGGCTTTTGGGTAGGGTCAAATTTGGCTATTTTATATGGTGTATAAAAGGCTCTATGTAAAAATTTCCATGTGAAGATTTTCCATATCTGGAAGTTTGATGTTAGCTTAACTGACAACAAAAGGTCATTTATACCTTCAGATGATAGATTTATTGTCAAGTCCTTTGTTAAAATGTTCACAACATTTTGACCTATTTTGGTTTTATACACTATTAAAATTTTGTATAATTTAGATAAATCGATTCTTGCATATATTTTATGAACTTAGGTATAGTATTAAAGCTTGAACCATTAATAATTCTACATAAATCACTTGCATATTGCAGTATTTTTTGAAGTTCTGTTCTGTCTATTTCAGATATACTAAACTCATTTATTACTTGTTGGGTGGTTAAAGTACTGTGATTATTTAAGCATTGAAAGCAGTAAATAAAGTTTTTGGATTCCCAATTAATGAGTATTTTTTCTTGGATTTTTTCTTTAAAATTCTTTGATGTTTTAAATGGTATTAAAAGATCGAACCATAATTTTATATCTGGATTTGTAATTATAAATTTTCTAAATAGATTATAAATATTATTCAGATATGATAAATTAGTGGGCTTTGTTGTTTTATTTTGTAAGCTATGACATAGTACATGCCAAAATATGTTGTTATAATTCTCCAAATCCATATTTTTTAATATTTTGTTTTCATTTAAGAAGAAAGTTAAATGTAAAATTTTCCATGCGGATGAATAACTTGGATTTACCCAGTTTAGTATAAGTTTAATGATGGCAGCTTTAATATACATTTCTATGTCTGGAAATTTAATTCCTCCCAAGTCCCAGGGTCTAATATGATGTGAGAATGCAATTCTATTCTTTTTTGGATACCAAAGAAAATCCATTAAAAGTTTCTGTATTGTCTTTATAACTTTTTTATCTGGTAAAATAGGGATTGCTAATGCTATATAGTTTATTTGTGGTAGTAATATCATTTTTATTAACTGTAACCTATCTTCCAAGTTTAATATTAATTTATTCCATCTATTAACTTGTTTTTGAATTAAATTTTGGATTTTATTATAATTTAAGGTCATGGTAGTATCTATGTTCTCAGATATAAGAATTCCTAGACATTCTAGTGAAGAAACCTTTTCTCCAATTATTTGATATTTATTCAGATGCAAGTCATCTATTTTATTTAGAAGTATATGTTTTGATTTGGATTTATTGAAACAAAGACCTGAAATGGAAAAAAAATCTTCTACTTGTTTCTCTAATTCTTGCATGGACTCTTTATTCGGTCTTAAAGTCAGCAATATATCGTCAGCAAATAACATGATTTTAGAATTAAATTTATTGTAAAAGTTAATTCCTTCTATTTTTAGATCACTTCGTATTGCAGACGCAAATAATTCTATCGCCAGGGCAAACAGGATGGGAGACATAGGGCAACCTTGCTTAGAGCCTTTAGTTATTTTGAAAGCTTCCAAGGTAAATGGGCCTAATTTTACATAAGCCAGGTTGTCTTTATATATATTCTTTATTAAATTTATAAAGTTTAATGGGAATTCAAAAAGTTCCAAAATTTTAAATAGATACTTCCAGTTTACCGAATCAAATGCTTTCTCTATATCTAATGTGATTATAAGAGCTTCTGAATTGTCTCTGTTCAAAGCTTCTATAATGGTTAAAATTCTCTGAATATTGTCATATGTGTGTCTTCCAAATATAAAGCCTGTTTGGTCTTCATTTATGATTTTAGTCAGGGATTTCTTAATTCTATTTACTAAGATAGACATAAAGATTTTATAATCATTATTAAGCAGAAAGATAGGTCTATATGAACTACATTGGGATGGATCGCTTTTATCTTTTTTTATAGGGGTAACTAGTGAATATTTCCAGGATGGTGGAGTAATCATTTGAGTTTGAATATCATTTAGCATGTTATGAAGTAGAGAAATTGCTGAATTTGGACAAATTTTATATAATTCCATTATTATTCCATCCATTCCTGGTGATTTGTTGTTTTTACTTACTTTAATTATATCTTTTATTTCTTTTATGGAGATATGCTTGTCCATTTCTACTTTTAATTGGTCAGGTAGTTTTTTTATTAAGGAACTATTAAATTTCTGATCTGAAAATAAAATATTATTATCATTATTTCCATAATGCTTAGCATAATAGAACTTAAAAGCTTCAAGAATATCATTCACATCAGATACCTTTTTTCCCTTTTCCTTCATGTATTATATTTATGATGTTATTTTCTAAGTTCTGCTTTTTAATTCTCATTGCTAGATTATGTAAGTGTTTTGGAGAAGTTGACATTGAAGCAAATTTTAGTTTTTCCAAAGCTAGATTTGTTTTATGAGTGAGGAATTCATTGTATTTTTATTTAAATCTATAATTTCTTTTTTTTTTCCTGAGAATCTATTACATCATAAGAACTTGTATTTATTTCTGTTATTCGTTTTTGTATGTTATGCAATTCAGATTCCCATTCCTTTGTTTTATTTTTAAACCATCCTATAATCTTGCCATACAAAAAAGCCTTGAGTGTATCCCAAGTTATTATATTATTTGTATCGTTAATAGGATTTGTTTCTAAGAAATATTTGATTTCTGAATCTAGCCAAGGTTTAAACTCTTTTAATTTAAGGATGTAAGCTGGTATTCTAGTTACAGTGTTTAATCTTTTGAAATCAATTTGTAGTGTAAGAATTAAGGCATTATGATCTGAAAGGGGACATGGGATAATAGAAAATTTTGCTATCCTACTGTTTAAATCAGAGGAGACCAATATTTTATCTATTCTTGTTTTAATATTAAAGCGATAATCGCTATGTGTGTAACTTAATGAGTTAGAATCTTTAAAATTAAATGTATCTATTAGATTTAAGCTTTCTGACCATCTCTTGAAATATTTACTTACGGGTGTGAGACGTAACTTTCTTTTACTAGTTGTTTCAGAGTTATCTAGAATACAATTGAAATCTCCCCCCATTATTATCATACCTTTATTTACTTTGTTAATTAATTCTATGTGTTTTTTAACCATAGACAATCCTATTCCAGGAATCCAGTAAATATTTATTAAAGTCCAAATTCTATTTTGATATTTTATTATTACAATTGATATTAACCCTTCTTTATCTTCGTGTTTGTAAATGATCTGAGGAATAACTACACTTTTTTTCCATAAAATTATAACTCCTCTTGTTTTTTTTTGTAAAGGGAGTGAGAAAGAATTAGATAGTCACTAGGTTTCCATGTGAAATTATCATCTCTTTTAAAATGAGATTCTTGTATAAATATGATTTGTGCTTTTTGTAATTTCAAATATCTTAGAAAATTTGACCTTTTTATAGAATTATTTAAACCATTAATATTTATAGATAATAAAGTTGTATCTGTCATTTTTTTAAGTACTTATTTGTACTTTTGGATTGTTTGTTCTTGAAATTTTGTTTTACCTTGGAAGTTAATGTGTTTTGAGTATTAGATTTATCCTTTCTTTTAAAAGTTATTTTGAAATGAATATATTTATTTCTATTTATGCTTAAAAAAAATTTCAAATTGGACCACTGAAAAATGAAAAAGCTGAAAAACATTGCGTTAACATAAATTGAATAAACAATTAATGATTTTACCATTCTAAATCCCAAACATGAAGTGTCTAGCACCTCAAATCTGTTTGGACTTAAAAGTTCAAACAGATTTACCCTCAATAATAATAGTTGCATTAATGAGGAAATGTTGCTTTAAATTGAGCTCCTCAAAAAAATGAAAACTAAAACCAGAGAACAAGATACACTTATTATGTAAATAACATATATACCTAGTCTGTGAAGTTTTGTTCATTACTAATTAGATTCTAAAATGAGATATTATTTCAAAGTGCAAACAGTTTTAAATAAGACATTTGTTAATTACTTTAACAATATATTAGATGTTCATTTTTCATTAATATTATGAAATTTTTGCAAATTACCAATTGTAAATAATATATTAGCAAATGTCAGATCATTAATTGTCATTAGTGATATTTAACATTGTTATTAATAATAAAAAGAAGTAGAGTGAGTATGATAGATAAATACTGTTTAAAATAAAATAGATTTGTTTACATATTTTTAGATCTATATAAGGTATTACATCAGCATAGTGAAGTTAATTGACATATAGCTAACCACTTTATCAAAACCAATTAAAGTCTTTACAGACAATAATATTCATTTATAAGATTTAATATAATAACAGTTAGAATTAAAGCAATATTTATAGTGCTTTACATTAAAGCATTTTCTCATTCCTCAGTCAATGTCAGTTTTATAACTCTGATAGTTCCACAATCTAAAATTAATAAAATGTGTAAAAAATTTCACTCCTAAATTACTTATATGTGATCTTTAGTAGTTCTGTTATTAGTAAGTTGTTATTCATAAGATTTTCTCTATTAAGTTCAATTTAAAGATCACACATATCAGAATATTGACTTCTGCTTATCACAAATGTAGTGAACGTCTGGTAACTAGTAAAGGGTCTCAACTTATATGTTAAAACTATAAAACAGAAAGAAGAAAGGTCAAAATTAGAATTATACTTGCAAAGGAAATCTACCTTGATAATGGTGCAATAGCACTCTTGTCCCATAACTAATCATTTATAATAAACATTTTACATATAGTACTTCTTTTATACAATAACAAGTATGATAAAGCAATCTTTAGATAAATGAAAGTATAATTCCCAGTAAGCTGACACTCAGGATCTTCACCTTCCCTTTTCCTTCCCTCTTCTTCCATTTCTATATAACTTAACAACTATAAGAAACTCATCTAACCCAGTGTCGGTTAGATGTGTTCACAGAGCGCATGTATTATACTTTTACCAGGCACTCACCCATTAAGATACAACAGTATTTAAATGATTCACTATCTTTCTTGTTATAATAGCGTTGTCTTCAAAGCAGATCTAATGCTATACTTGCATGAGATATTAACTGAGATTGATAATAAACCATAAATTTTTAATAAAATACGAAAGAATATATGAAGTGTGAGAATAATTGAAGCAAACGCTTCCTTTACTGTAATCAAAACAGTGGTGTTAAGGAAAGAACTCTGCGATAGTGCGTGTTTACATGCCATCTTGTGATCAGTAACTTAAATTGCATCTAAACACGCTAGGATATATCGCGTGCTTATGAATGTGGATGGTGAACAACTTTTCAGACAAAAAAACTGAGAAAGCCGAGCAGAAGGCTTATGAATACTGTCCACCTTCAGATAATACTTTAATGTTCTAGATGCTTCCCAAAATGTTCACGAGTGGTTCCATTTTATAATATTTTCATTAATATACTTTACATTAATTCAAATTAACAAATTGTAAATGTGTACCTCTAAGCTACATAAAAGCATTCACCAAGAACAACAATATTTATTCAGGCAATGATAGCGCACTTTTCTGGTAACTAAATACTTGTATAGGGAAGAAACAGCAGTGTTAGAGAGGAAAACTCTGCAATAGTGTGTATTTACATGCCATCTTCTGGCCAGTAACTTAAATTACATCTATGTACAGTTAAATATATTGTGTGCTATGTATGAAGTGGTGAACAACTTTTTAGATAAGGAAACTAAAAATAACTGAGCCAAAGGCTCGTGGATGTTTTTTTTTTTTTACTTTCAAATAATACAGTAATGTACTGAATACATCTAAAATGTTCATGAGTGATTCTATTGTATAACATTTTTATCACAATACTCTATATCAAACTAAATCAATGAATTTTGAATGTGCACTTTTGAATAAATTGCTATTTTGCACTGTTCTAGTAACCAAATACTTGTATAGAGAAGAAACAGCAGTGTTAAAGAAAAAAACTCTGTGATAGTGTGTATTTACATGCCATCTTCTGGCCAGTAACTTAAATTACATCTATGTACAGTTAAATATACCACGTGCTATGTGTGAAGTGGTGAACAACTTTTTAGATAAGGAAACTAGAAATAACTGAGCAGAAGGCTCGTGGATGTTTTTTACTTTCAAATAATACAGTAATATACTGAATACATCTAAAATGTTCATGAGTGATTCTATTGTATAACATTTTTATCACAATACTCTACATAAAATTAAATCAATGAATTTTGAATGTGCACTTTTAAATAAATTATTATTTTGCACTATTCTAGTAACCAAACACTTGTATAAAAAAGAGACAGCAGTGTTAAAAAGGAAAACTCTGCAATAGTGTGTATTTATACGCTGTCTTCTGGCCAGTAACTTAAATTACATCTATGTACAGTTAAATATGTCACGTGCTATGTATGAAGCGGTGAACAACTTTTTAGATAAGGAAACTAAAAATAACTGAGCAGAAGGCTCGTGGATGTTTTTTACTTTCAAATAATACAGTAATATACTGAATACATCTAAAATGTTCATGAGTGATTCTATTGTATAACATTTTTATCACAATACTCTACATCAAAATAAATCAATGAATTTTGAATGTGCACTTTAAAATAATATAAATGTGATTACTAAAAATGATAATATTTATTCAGGCATTGAAAGTGCCTTAATTTATCAACTGAGTAGTTGTATAGAGAAAACCATTTAAAGGGGCAGTTTATATTAAAAGCTTAGTGACAAAATAAAAAGAATGTCTAGTAGACTTCATTGGTTATTGTTTTCAAGCATTTAGAGAATAAGTATATAGAGAATAAGTATTTAGAGAATAAGTAAATAGAGAATAAGTATTTAGAGAATAAGTAAATAGAGAATAAATATATACTTCAGGGCTTTAATAAGTTATTAATTTGTACTAACATTTAAGTATTATATTAAACTAAACAATTAAGTAAGAAAAGAAAAAAGAAAAAAAGAACTGCTTTATACTAGTGTATTAAAGAGTTTAGTTTTAATATATTATAATCATACCTTAGTTGATACTTTGAGAGAAATAGTATCATCAGAGTTCTTTTTGTCAGTCTTTTGTTTCTTTTTTTCTCTTGCCTCCGACCAAATATTTTTTCCTGGAGCCCTTTTTAAAGAAGATGAATTTAGCCAGTCCATTTCTTCAGGTAGTGGAATTATGTTATTATTCTTTATGAAAGATGTGGCTTCCTCTATGCTGTTGAATGTTCTCATGTCATTGTTATATTGGATTCTTATTTTGGCTGGATAAGAGAGCTGCACTTTGATTTTATGTTGTTTTAAAAGTTTTACTAATGGCCATGTTTTCTTCCTTATATCCAGAACTCTTGTTGAATAGTCATTATCAAATCTTAATAATGACTGTTTATACATAACAGGACTTTTCCTCCATGCAGATCTCAGTATAAGCTCTTTATCCATAAAAGAAAGAAATTTAACTACTATGGATCTTGAAGCTGATTTAGAAGAAATAGAAAGTGGCTTACCGATAGCTCTGTGTTCCCTTTCTATCCCATAAGATAAGCCTTCTTTTAGTCCGAGAACTTCAGGAAACCAAGAGTTCAAGAATGAGATAATGTCGTCACCTTCAGATTTCTCTGGAAGACCAAAAATCCTTATGTTTGTCCTTCTTTCTCTATTCTCTATATCATCAACTTTATTTATTAACCAAGTGTTCTGTTGTAGCAGAAATTGAGTATGTAGTTCACTTTCTTTTAACCTCCCATCAACATCACTTAAGGAAGTCTCAATGTTTGATATTTTTATTTGTTGCTGTTGTAAGATTTCTTTAAAAACTTCTGTTTGTTTTTGACAGTTATCTTTAAGACTTTCTAGATTTTCAGTAAATCTGTCCATTTTTAGCGATAAGTCCAGCAAAGTAGCAGATATCTGTTGCATCTCTTTTTTTTATAATAGAGTCTGAGTGTGAATTCTTGGAGTTACTCATCTTCAAACAGTTTGGAATGTCCTCTGTAGTATTTGACAGGAAAATTTCAGAATTTTTTCTTCAAAATTGGTAGTTTTGTTATAAATTACTTCATCTTCGATATTTACCCCAAATTTTTTAAATATATTTAGTTTTTCCTGTATTTTCTAGTATGAGTATGAAGAGCACAAAATCAAGCTGCTCTCAGTTAGCCATTAGGCTCCGCCCCCAGCACATTCTATTTTCCATGTGAAATCTGTATATGAACATCGTTTTGCTGTATAACTTACTAAATAACATTCAAATGTGAACTAGAGTACTGCATTAAATGCACATGTGAAGTGTCATTGGCATAATGAATAAGGCACTAGTAAGCAGGTGTAAGCACAAATAAGCAGTAGCAAGCATAGATAAGTAGTAGTAAGCATGTTTAAGTGTGTTTGTGTGGGGGTAAGCATTGCCTACACAGATTAAGCAAAGTAGAAGCTAACGGAGTGTAAGAAACTGCACCTGGAGGTTAGCATTGCTTAGCTCCATGCAAACCCATGCACACCCGCTTACAACTGCTCAAATGTCCCTTAATCACTTGGTATCCAATGGCTTGTGTTCTGCCCAGCAACAAAATATACAGCCTCTACAAGGCCCAAACCCAGGACCCTGCACACCATACACAAACTCATTTACCAGTAATTCATGGCAGATGTACATAACCCTCTTGTTTTCACAAACATATCATCCAGCACAATCAGTCAACAGTACAGGAAATGTAGTAATATCATACCACACAACCTCTTAATGCAAGAATTCCAGACAAAGTGTGCCAAAATGTGGGTACAAATAGGGATATCTGTCAAATACTACTCTAATACACTTAAAACATTGCTAGTTACACAGTTATATGTACTAGAACACATATTTTGAAGGAGATGAAAAGTCTGAAACACAAAAGTGTCGGCACGAGTGACTGACTTCAGTCCTAAGATCATCCATGTCAATTGCCAAGAGAATGAGGTACAGGCCAAAAATATAAGCTGAACATGCATGGACAACATATGGACAGATATATATCTGTAAATGTAGACAGACAGCTGCAGGTATATATATATATATATATATATATATATATATATATATATATATATGTATATGTATGACTCACAAATAATCATATAACATCAATTGTGCATAGATAAATATGTTCATTGTATATATCTATATATATATATATATATATATATATATATATATATATATATATATATATATATATATATATATATATATATATATCAATATCTATATATATAGTTACCATTAAGGAAACCATGGTAAAAAATGTCTCCAAAGCCAACTTCATGCTTCTTAAGACAGAAGTGGTAAACTTCATGACACCCATGCAGATGGACAATACAGTTACGACTACTGAATCCTACACAATTTCACTTTATAAGCACTTACATGAGTGCATGGATCGTGCTATTCCAAACAGAACCAAGAAGCTATCCTCAAAAAAAAGGAAGCCAATCTGGTGGTCCCCTGCCATAAACAAACTGTACAGCAGAAGGAAGAAACTGTTGCAAAAGAGAGTAAAATTCCATGAGTGGAGATGCTCCCTGGTCAGCCTCAGTAAGAAGCTGCGATCCCTGATAAAATACTCCAAAGCTAGTTATGAAAACAAAATCACCACTGATTCTAAAGACAACCACAAAGCATTCTATAGCTATGTCAAGAATCTCAATGGCAACACACACATCTGCTCTGAGTTACAGCACAATGGTAATAAATATACAGACCCAACTGATATTGTCAGCATCCTGGCAGATAGGTTCAGTGCTAACTTTACCCCCCTATCACCCCCTGAAGAGCCCATCTCTATACCAGAAGAATGCAAAATTCCTGTAATCACAGCTGCACAGGTAAAAACCACACTCTCCAAAGCCAAGAACACAGCATCCATGGGACCAGACAACATCCCAGGCTGCGTTCTACACGAACTACAGAACGGACTGGCACCCCAACTAAGTACCATATTCAATCATAGCCTCACCTCAGGCTTTGTGCCTGCTGAATGGCGTACAGCAACATTATCCCACTCCACAAGGGGAGAGCCACCATGGACCCCGGGAACTACTGCCCCATTAGCCTGATGAGCCTGGTCTGCAAGGCCATGGAACGTATCATCATGGAACTTATAAACAAAGACATTGGTAATCTCCAAACTCTGGACCCCACCCAGTTCGGATTTGTAAAAGGCAGATCATGTCTCCTAAACCTGATAGACTTCACTGAAGCAGTAAGCAAAGCCGTAGACAAGGGTAAGGTGGTTCACACAGCCTATCTAGATCTTGCCAAGGCTTTCAACACCATCCCCCACTCTGGAATTATAGATAAACTCACTAAACTAGGTATAAATCCCCATGTCACATGATGGGTTTCAACTGGCTCATTGACAGAACCCACACTGTGAAAGTAGCAGACTCCAAATCCGACTTCAGACCAGTGACAAGTGGAGTACCACAGGGTTCAGTCCTGGGTCCTCTCCTGTTTGGTATCTACTTCTCTGAAGTACAGGCTAACACAGAAGGTCTTTGGCTAATGAAGTTCGCAGATGACTGCAAACTAGGAGCCATAATCAAAACTCCTAACGATGTGGACATCCTACAAAAGGGCCTCACTGAGACAGATGCCTGGTGTCAAAGCCATGGCCTCAAGCTCAATGCCAAAAAGTGCATTGTCATCTCCTTTGGTAAAAACTCTGTACCCATGAGCTACAACATAGGCGGTAGTATACTTAACACCGAAAGTGTGATCAGAGACCTTGGGACACAGGTGGACAGTAGTCTCTCCTTTGATAATCACATCACCACAGTAGTCAAGAAATCCTTCTATGTGGCACACCTCTTCACAAAAGGTTTCTCATCCAGAAAAAAAAAGGTCATTGTTCCCCTCTACTCATCAATCATTAGACCCATTATAGAGTACAACGCCCCTTTTGGTATGTACCTCACAAGACATCTACAACAACTGGAAAGGCCGCAGAAATACCTCACAAAGAGGATTACCGGCCTCAAACAGATGCCCTATGCAGATCGTCTCAAAAAACTCCAGCTTTAGTCCATAACATATTGCCTACTCAGAGGTGATCTCTGCCTAACATACAAAGCTATGTCAAACCCAGACCTGTTGGACATGCTCCACTTAAAGAAATCCCAATCCCTCCGAGCTACATGCTCTAGGGACCTAAACCTTGTCACCACAATAAAAGAACATGCCGGAGGGATAGATTCCTGTCTCAGAGACTTCCCATGCTCTGGAATAAACTACCTATCTATATCAGACAAAGCTCCGCATTAGGACTCTTCAAGAAAAATCTTGATGATTGGATGGGAAATCAGAAATTCACCCCAGGGATCACCTCTGTGGCTCTGCTCGACAGTGGCACAGGAAAATAATTTTCTTGGGTGGCAAAAGCCAGGGTACCTTTTTGGCTGGGCTTGTATAGGCCCCCGGGCCAATAGCCTAGAACCTACCTATGAACCTATATGGGGGTTTCACACACATATATATATATATATATATATATATATATATATTTATATATATATATTATTATTATTATTATTATTATTATTTGCAGTTGGTTTACCAGGATAGTCCATTGGGTCAAATAACCCGTTTTCAATGGAGTCCTGGGGAGAAAAGCTCCAGAACTAAGTATGTTACAAAACGTGATTCATACTAGTTATACAAAAACTATAACACATTATAAATTATATAATAATCCAAAGTATTTTGACAGATAGACATGTGTATATCATTTCCACATAGGAACAAAATCCTGAACCACTCATTACAACATAACAGACCATAAGCACAGTAATGGGGGTGGGGGCACAAATAAAGGATACCTGGTAATTAGTTACCCCTCCAGCCCTAATGGATATGCTGTGCAATCCAATATCCAGCACATGCAGTACTTGACTTCAGGTCCCTCCACAACACCTCTACAATGCTTTAACAGTAATCCAATTTACCTGCACATGTCAGGGCAATATCTGTAACATATTATGCAGAAAAGTCATTCTACCGTAGGGAATGTACAATGTGGAAGGGGTACACATTACAAAGGTACAGATATCCACACACATCTATACATTGACAAATATGTTCAGATATACTGAGGGATATACATATATGGGTCTACTACCATAGATCGAAATTACACTATCTTGAAATACAATAGTAGTGTCCCACTAACGCGAAAGTGCACTTCAACGAAAGTGCACTTTTGCGAAAGTCACTAAGTTGAATGGGACATTTCCTGCAATGTGGTGTGGTAGTGATGGACCTTAGGGTTAGGGCTTGGGTTAAGGATAGTGGATAGCTAGGGCTATCCACTATCCTTAACCCAAGCGCTAACCCTAAGGTCTGTGACTACCGCACCACAGTACAGGAAATAGGTCCGTAACTACTGCTCAGTAGAGGAAATACAATTTCCTGCACTGTGGTGCAGTAGTCATGGACCTTAAGGTTAGGGCTTGGGTTAAGGATAGTGGATAGCCCTACTAGCTATCCACTATCCATTACCCAAGCCCTAACCCTTCATTCGTTCTAGTGACTTTCACGAAAGTGCACTTTTATTAAAGTGCACTTTCGCATTAGTGGGACACTACTATCGTATTTTGAAATTGTGTAATTTCGATCTACGGTAGTAGACCCATATATATATATATATATATATATATATATATATATATATATATATATATATATGATATATGAGATATATAGGTACATACACATATACACAGACAAAAGGTATTAGTAGCCATACATATGTAGAAGTAGTGTGGAAGTACTGGGTGCAAAGTATATCCCTCAGCCACAAACCCTGTAACTGGTACCTGTGACATATGTAGTGTGGAAACCATTCCAACAAATGAGAATACTGGGTTCCTATCAGCATTTCGAATGTTTAAAATGCTGAATTTAATTTAATTTAATCGAACTGAAATGTTTGAAATCTCAGAAGAGAGAACTGACGTAACATCAATTTCTTTCCCAGGGAAAGAAATCGGTGGGCCGTCATCGGAATTTGCTATTTCCTCCACTGTGGTGCGGTCTCAGAGTTGGTATATTTAAGTAGGGGGTGTGGGGGTGAAGCCCCCCATTTCTGTCAGTGTTTAAAGTATTGAAAGAATTATTTTTTTTTGCACGGAACACCAATTTCTTTCCCTGGGAAAGAAATCAATGTTCCGTCAGTTCGCTTTTCTGAGATTTCGAACATTTCAGTTTGATTAAATTGCATTCGATGTTGTCAGCATTCAATATGCTGATATAGACCCAGAATACTTACATTACACATATACCCACTCACAATTCAAAGGACATGACACGACACACAGGTATGCATACACAAAAAACTTTATTTGTGTACTATGCAGTAATGTATGCCATTACTTACAGCAGATAGAATTTGAAATATTTAATCAGTGATGAATGCAAGGCCCACACAAAACAGTAGATGCAGACAATGTAGATATATAACATACTATGCTGTCCAGGCCAACCCCTTCAGTTAGTACAACAGTAGACAAAGGATGTGCCTTTAATGGAGGGTGGCCTAATGGTTAAGGTGTTTGCCTTACAAACACAAGGTGCAGCGTTTGAGTCTCACAAGGGATAATTGGCTAGGCTTCAAATGGCTCACAAGAGCAGTAGCTTAGTACTAATCTATGAACCTAAGATAAGTAACAATCAACAATTACTGATGTAGTTCAGCAGCCTCCCATTACACCATGTAGTCAAGCCCTAGGGGGAAATGTATTACTTGTGGTAATGTCAATGTATCTATCACATGTATGGACCCTGACCAACACATTTTGTGGGAGTCCATGATATGACTGGGAGGATAGCAGGAATGCTAGCAGTAAATAATGATAGGCCATTACCTAACAACCCCTAACCGTATCACAGCAGGACAATGCCTGCCATATATGTGGAGGACAGAGGCAGGAACACAGGGCCATACTCTCAATATTGCTTTTACACACCCGGAAATTGTTGGTGTTACAGGATTTGTTGCAACATACCCTTATGCAGGAATAAACCATCAGAAACACAAATGGATGTAGCCATGTACTGATAGCACGCAAGAGACAGATTGCCGGTGATATATCTAGGACAAGACCTGTATGGTGCACAGGCAAAAGCAAACAGACAATCCACTGGCCATCATGTGGATAGATTCACAGTTGAGGGCTATGCAGAGAGACTGCTTTCCATCCTAAACTACTATGTACATGCAAACACTGCAAGACCAGCAATATACAATGCACATAACAACACTACTCACTCTGTCTGTAGGTCTGGAACCTCATACAAATGTGTAGTTGGCCTGTGTCTGCAAGTCCTGCTGCAAGAGTTATTGCAACCTGCTGTCTGTAACACTGCTGCCCACATACAGGAAGGATGTCCTCCATACTGGAAAGGTTAAGGGACAACGCCCACATGCGTCAGCAATTTATAGTACTGGGTTGCCGTGACAGTGGTTATCTGAATCACTACACAGCAGGCTGCATGTAGTTAGCAACTGTTGCACACTGATTGGTGCAGAGCCCATTACCTTATCATGTACATCACCTACAAAAGCCATGCTGCAATCCATTCATACCAGCTCAATCACTCTAGTGGTGAGAGAAAGAGAGAGAGAGAGAGAGAGAGAGAGAGAGACACAGACAGACAGACAGACAGCACATACAGAACCCCCCCCCGCCAAAAACAGATAGGTGTCACAGCCTTCAGAAAAAAAAGGTATGTAAAACATAAATGTATGTAATTGAATGTAGTATGTGGTATAGATTAATAGCATATATAATGTGGAATGTTTGATATGTGCCATTTGTAGTTGTCCCTGTAATGATGTTCTACTGAACAACTGCTCTGGACAATAATGTCTGTCCCTGTAGGCAGTGGGACATACCCACCAACTGTGCAGATCAGCAATGATTGACAAAGATTTAAGCCATAATATCTGTGTGTGTTATGTTAGTGTTTGCAATCGCTGGTGGTGGAAGTACTGCTGTCATGATAGACACATGGGTGTCAGAGCACACTACTTGCAGGACAGTCATGTTAATGTGTAATGTAGCATGCACAAATGCCATAGGTGTATAATAGGCTTACCAGCAGTCTCTCACCATATATACCACCCTAATGTTAGTCTGTGTTCACATGTGACACCTGTCTGTGTTGCAGCAAGGCAGAACAGTGCAGATGTGAATGAAAGACAGTTACAGAATGTGGACCAGTGTCTGTATGCACCCCACATATAGATAAATATCTGTGTGATATAGAATGAATTGTGTATGTCTACAGATACACAGACACTCATATAGATATAGGTATATCAACAACCTACAAGATCTATCTACACATAGTGTCCCCACAGGGAACATGGCTACAAACACATAGCACAAAGTGTGGCACAAACACATAGCACAAAGCTTGGTACAATACAACACATGTCCCAATGGTAGGTAAGCAGCCGACATACCAACTGCATTCTATGAACGGTTTGTTGTAGCTGATATGGTGGGGGGAGACAAAGATGTGTATTAAGAACTATGGTAACCCTGCTGTATGAGTTGCTCAGACCTGTTTCCATCTTTATGTCTTCCAGGGAAGATGGCCCACACATGTTTGCCAGTGTACAGTGCTGCTGAAACAGAGGTGATTATTGAACATTTGGTACAGCACTATGAACAGCTGTTTGGCCGGACAGCCCACAATCAGGAGAGGACCGCCCTGTGAAACGATCTAGTCCACAGGGTCAATGATGTCAGACTGCATAACCGCAGCTATGAGCAGGTCTGGCATCATTGCACCGACCTGCTTCACCATGTACATCAGCGTGCAGCTGCCGTATGGGGGACCACCTCACAATGGGGGGGGCCTGCCCATCCACCCCTCACCCGTGTGGAGGAGCATCTCAGCAGTCTTGTGGCACCTGCCTGCCTGCAGCACCAACACCTGGCAGGGCGCATTGTGGAGGTGGGTGCCACCGACACACCAGCTGAGGAGTGTGCAGGTAAGGCCCCAGGGCACATCAGTACACCACTCTTGTGTATGCATCTGCATCTGTACAGGTACATCATGCAAATCTGAGATGTCATATACATAGTCTGTTGCTGTGTAGTAGTAATAAACAGTCATGCATAAGCTGTAATATTGTGGAATTCTACTGTTGATGTAATGTAATTCTGCACTCACCCTTTACGAATGCCACAGCTGTGGCCACTGACATCAACTTTCTCATACTCTTATGTAGGTCTCTCTAGGATACCACCACAGGAGCAGCCTGTAGCTGGTGAGTATGGTTCATATTCATGCATGACAATACACTGGGCAAGTAATAGCTATGGGATATTTTATGCACACATCTAACACACCTACCCATACTGCATGCTGTATACATTTATGTTTTGTTGCTGTGAAATGCACTGCATCACAGTAGAGACCATGCTGGGGTATCGGAAGGGTACAACAGACACACAGAAGATAACTAACATCCTGTCAATGTGCAATGTGTCCACAGGGATGAGAAGTATGGCAGGACACACGACCTACAGTAGGGACATGTGTGAACAACACCCTCATGGCTGTAGTTGCACACAATCAGGTTAAGTAACTGTGGCAGACGTAACCCTGACCCCACAGCAATAGTGACAGCTGTGTGTGCACTTCAAGGGATGTGCACAGGAGTAGACCTTGCAACCATGCAGAGGTCTGGGACATGTGTAGGTAGGGCACCCCCCCCCCCACAGCCATGGTAAGGTCTGCTGGTTGTCATTGTAATAGTTTTGTACTGGTCATACATGCACTGCTGATGTTGTGATCTGTAAAGCAGACATCAGGCATTCACAAACAATATCTGTTCACATATCATCCCAGGTATAAGTTGCTCTAATATATAGGGGCTGTGAGCATTAGGGCATAACTGACACAGTACTACATATGCAACAATGGTTTCTACACCTGTGAGGTATGGTGCACAGTACAAGGCAGGGTGCAGAACAGGTCCACAGTAACACTTTGTACATGGGTGCAGTGTTAACAAGGAGAAGGGCCATCAACTACCAATATAGCCCATGCATCACACACATGTATACTGCCGCTAGCATGAAGTCACTATATTTGCACTGCATGCTGTTGAGCACCATATGTAATGCATGCTGACAGAAGGGTAATGGGAGGACTGTGTGTACAAAAGTTGTGCAAACCCACATGTAGGTGTGGTGTGTGTGTGTGTGTGTGTGTGTGTGTGTGTGTGTGTGTGTGTGTGTGTGTGTGTGTTGATTGTGTCTGTAAGTGTAATCTGGTGGAGTGGAGTGTGGTCGATGCATTTCAGATGTGTGTGTATATGTGTGTCTGTGTGGGTGTCCATGTATGCACAGGCGATAGTGGGATTGATCACATGGCAGTACTTCTCCTTGGAATTGTGCTGTACATGTACATGGAGTGACACATGAGGCACCAGGACAACCTGTCTGATATGTGAACACAGGACAGCTGATAGCATAACAAGGTCTGTAGCATGGAACATGCATTGCGAGGGAAAGTACATACCAGGTATACGCATCATATTGCCACCAGCAGATAGAAAACCAGCTACCCACATATGCAGCTTTACTAATGCAATGGGGAATTACCAGAGCACATCAGTGAGTGTACCCAGGTATTACTGTTGTCCGCATGATGAGTTGATCGTGCAGCAGATGTGGCATGGACTGAGCAAGACTGTAGTATGAGTCTCCAGTGTGTGACATATGTAGTGAATGTAGCAGTCCCAACCATATAGGGGCCATGTACACCATGACTGGACATAATACTGGATGACACCAAGGAGGCCATGTACAACCTACACCACCCAAGTCAGGGAAGTGATGGAGTAACAGGTCATGTGTTGTGATCACATCTGTAGGCATGGAGAGGGAGGATATGTTAATGCATAGTAGTAATGAGTGTATGTTAGCAAGTGCCATGCAGGATGGGGAACATATGTAACTGAATGTGGGACTGTCTGTAAACACAGGGAAAGGGAGGTTGTAAGGTGGACTGTCAGTATGTGTGTGTGTGTGCGTGTGTGTGTGCATGTGTGTGTGTGCATGTGTGTGTGAGTGTGTGACTGTGTGTACTGTTATGCAATTCTGTGCAGGTCTTAAAGTGTGTGTTTGTTTCCCCCACAGGTGGCGAGGTGGATCAGGGTCCCTCCTGCATGCAAACTGAGGTAGGTGTCCATACAGACACCGATGATGATGATGATGGTACTGCCGAGGCACACGTGGGGTTGTCAGAGACCTACACTGTGCCAACATGTGTCATCACCCTCCTAGCCATCACAAGCCTGCACACAGTTACAGTGCCCCTATAAACCCCATTACACATGTCCATAGCAGAGGGACAGTTGGCAGTTGGTGGCAGTGACCAGGAAAGTGTGGTGTCCATGCCAACTGTGTTGGGTCACAGTCAGCATAGCCAGATGTCTGGCAGGGCACCACATCAGCAGATGCACCATGGTGTTCGTGGGAGGGCCGCAGGTCATCATGCCCCTGGCAGAGGTGCCACAACTTGTGCCACCAAGAGCATGTTTCAGGCCATAATGGAGGCACAGGCATGTATGGAAATGTACACCAGACAGGGCCTGAGGCTGCAGAGGTCTGCTTTCTCAGCTGTAAGTGGCAACCTCCGTGAACTTGCTGTTGCCCTCCGTGAACAGACCCAGGTCATGGATAGACAGTGGGGTGAGATGGTGGGCCTCCTCGACCATGGTATGTCTGTGCTTCAACATGTGGTGGGAGTGGTGTGACGGCTGTGTGGATGTAGGCAAGAAACACCAGCAGCTGGCGGTCAACGTGGATGTGCCAGGATGCCAAGCTGCTCCCATAGTGGCAGTATCAGCCCCAACACACCACTGGGGGTGCTGTACACACCACACCACAGCAGGCCTCATGCACGTGAACCTGGCCAGTCCCAGGTGGGACATGGTTCCAGTGGACATCTGTCATCATCAGGGGAGAGTAGCACCTCAAGGTCTGTACCTGCACGTGCCCATGGAACCCCTGGCAGGCACAGTCAACATGTCCATGGCCAGAGGCAGTGAACTGCACATCCTGCCAGGTATGGTCTGTAGCTGTCCAACAACACCTGTATAGGGCAGCCACATGGCAGAACTGTGTGCATGCATACCCACACACTATGCAACCACACCTAGGGCGACCCCATTCCAACACACACCACATTATCATGCCCAAATCAATGGACCAAACAATTCACCCACACACATGGTGACACATGTATGGATCACCCTCAGCCTCTGGCACACCAGCAACACACCCTGTACATATGATGATATATGTGCCACATCCCTGTCATCCATAACATCAATGCAGGGACAAGCTAATATGGTTCTGATGTACACGGTGACTGTAATAGAGTACTGCAATGTACTGCAGTGTAAGATGTTGTCGGGGTAATGTGTAAAGCATACATGTCAGGTAGTGTAGCCATGCAGCTATGATGCATTTCAGCTGTTAGTAACACTGATTGTTATCTCCATAATGTTATCCATTTGTGTTGTAGGTGTACATGTGTCAGCAGGAAGCTGGTCTGCAGTCATATTCCACAAGGGTATGTCACTGTGGTGACACCATGGCTGTGACATATCTGGTGTACAGTTGCACACATGCCACAAGTTTGTATAACAGCTATTTCCTATGCAACATTGACCGGTGGCCTGCTGGTACATATATAATCTGCACCCTTATGTCAACCCATCCACATATACACACATCCTTACTTGGCAACACTGTGTCTAGACCCCTACCTAGGTAAGTAGTGCTACTGAACTATGTGGCTTTCATTGCACACATGACACCGTGTTTAGGGTGAGGTGTGTACCAGGTCCCATGTTACATGCAGAACATCCACAGATATGTACAATATGGTAATGGAGGATTTAATGTTTGTATATGGAGAATACATAGTGTGTCATACCATCATATACACATTGACTGACACATAACAGGCAGACACACATCTTAGAGACCTTGGTGTATTGTTGCTAACTAACAAGTCCATGAGTCCACTGTGTTACAGGTAGGCTGAACACAGCACATGTGTAACTGGGCTGTATCCTGTTATCAGTTACCTGTATGGGTGATGGTGACAGTAGTCACCAGAGAGTGGTACATGGGCCATATACCAGGTGTACCATGGTCTAATGACAGGGTACACAGCACCCACATCCCCCAATGCATATTGTACACACTGGGACCTATCTTGATACTCTGACATACCCACTATCACACATTGCCCACGATGCCAATACAACACATTGCATATCACAACAGTGGTACCACAGGGATATGCATGTAATGCACATGCCACAGGCATAGTAGGGTGTTGCATTGTGATGCCACACCAATGGGAGACAAAAACAATACCTGTACTACTGTATGGCAATGTGTATTGTAATAGGAGTATGTGGCCTCGGAATGGTATACCCTACAGATATGCAGACAAGCACACATACACATGTGGCAGACCTCAATGGGATTCCCATGCCTACAGACCCACTGTTGTGCAGGTACTGCAAGACACATGGAGCTGTTAGGGAGAGGAGTGTAACAAGCTACATGTCATGTCCAATACGGCAGTGGCCACATCTGACTATGGCAATGGGAGTGGAGGTGGTTGTGAAGGCTGTCATGGAATTTTCAACTACAGGTGTACTAACACACAAACAATGCTATCCTCAGTAATGCACATGTACATGTGTCAAAACTGTGGTGCATTGCTGCAGGTGGTCATAGCTGGGTATACGGCTTTTGTCCTTGGAGGGACTGGATGTGTAGGGAGTGTGTGTACATTGGTATCATGCCACCTGCCATGTGCCAGCAGGCAATCTATCGACAGACACCATGTTAGTGACTGGCAGGGTGAGAGTGACATGCATCAGCCAATCCTCTGGGTGCCTTCTACACATGGCTACCAAGGTGATCCAGTTGATATGTATGCAACGTATCTTACACATGGTTAGAGTCTGTGATGGAGACCTGTACCCAAGCATATTCAGTTGACTGTGGCAGTGTAGTGTAGGTACCCGTGACATGTGGCCCATACAGGGTGATGTCTCCTATATGTGACAGGTAGTACACAGCTGGCCACACATGTCAGTGTCAATCAAGCATAGGTTGTCTGTACGTATCCCAGCTGGAGACTTACCATCTGCACATCTGTAGAGGAACTGACAGACACCAATTTGGCAAGTAGCTATGCAGTAGGATGAATATGTCAACAGATGGATGTTTGACAACAATACATATGCCATTACTGCATGTTGTAAGCCCTCACTAACATGTGCTGTACTGACGGTACACTACAGCTACATTCCACTTGTCTGAGTATTATCCAGTAGGGGATATATATGGTGACACAGCCCATACACCAGGAACCCTCAGAGTGCAGCTATGCCTGCAGGTGTGCTTGTTGTCAGTAGTAATGTTAGCACTTCACCCTTCCCTGGGACAGCACTGTTGACAGTAGTAATGCCATGTTACACTGTATGCCTGTGTGACAACATGTACCCTGGGTTACTACCCCTGCATGTCACACATTCATATGGATAACAGTGCTGTGCAGGCCTCATATACTTGTGTGTCCCAGACATGACACTCAATACCCTTTGCTACTGTAATAGGAGCACATAGCCACATGTACTGTACATGTCAGTACATACACATATTACAGATGTAATTTCCCAGGGTTTGATATAGCCTTGGATGTGACCCAGACAATATGCCACAGAGTATAGCTGGAGGATGTCTAGATGGTAAGCATAAGCCATCTGTTTGATGCTTGTGATACTTATAGTGAGGTATTTCCACTGCCTTCACAGCTGTCACAGCTGTCTTGTGAGGCACATACCAAATGAGGCATTGTACCCTATACAGGGTGTAATGAGGGATGAGTACAGTGGGACAATTACCCCCTTTTTCCTGGATGTAAAGCCCTCAGTGATGAGGTGTGCCACATAGAAGGATTTCCTTACTGTTGTGGCTATGTGGTTAATGAAGGTGAGACCACTGTCCACCTGTGTCCCTATGTCTGTCAGCACACTTTCAGTGTTTAGTGTACTGCGACCTATGTGGTAATTCATGGGTACATGGTATGTCCAAAGAGGATAACTATACATTACTTAGTATTAAGCTTGAGCCCATGGCTCTGGCACCAAGCATCTTTTTCTGTAAATCCATGTTGTAGAATATCCACATCATTTGGGGATCCAATAATGGCTCCCAGTTTGCAGTCATCTATGAACTTTGTTAGCCAGAATTCCGTAGTGTTGGCCTGTACATCAGGGAAGTAGATGCCAAACAAGTGCTGTGCCAGGACTGACCCTGATGTACTCCAGTTGTCAATTGTCTGGAGCAGGGAACAGACATGGCTACATTTACAGTCTGGGTTCCATCGGTAAGTCAGTTGGCAACCCATCGAGTGACTCAGGTGTTTATGGCCACCTTCGCATGTTTAACTATGTCTCTAGAGTGGGTGATGTTGTCGAAGGCGTTCACGAAGTCCAGATAGGCTGTGTGCACTGCCTTACCCTCCACCACAGCTCCAGAGACTGAATCAAAGTAGTTAAACAGGTTCAGGAGACAAGATTGGCCCTGCATGAGCCCAACCAGGGTGGGGTCCAGTGTTTACTGGTTGCCAATGCCTTTGTTAATAAGTTGCATGATAATGCATTCCATGCCTTTGCAGATCAAGCTCGTCAGACTGATGGAACGGTAGTTCCTGGGATCCGTGGATTCCCCCTTGTGGAATGTTATAACTGTAGCTGTGCGCCACTCAGTGGGATAGAAGCCTGAGGTGAGGCTATGATTACCATACCCCTCAACTGTACAGATTTTTGCAGAATGTCCAGATTTTTTACTTATATTTTTGGTCTGTTTTTCATAAAATTGTGGTCTTTTGGCAAACTACTGGCAAATCATTAAAGAATGAAGTTAAAAAATAAGGACAGACATTTGAGTTTCATACTTTATAACCTTCAGAAAATTCATGCTAATGCAAAACTTGTTATTCTATCAACTTTCTAAAAATTTGTAAGAGCAATATTTAAAAATTGTCCCTATTTTTGGGCCTTTGCCCCACTTTTATATATGGCTTTGTCCAGATTTCTTGCTCTAAGAGGTTCAGAGGTATGATGATTACAGATGGCACTTAGGTGAGATGCAGGGTTATGTAGTAGTTCATGTACTACACAGCCCGGGATGTCATCTGGTCCCATGGATGCTGTAGTCCTAGCAGTGGAGTTGGCAGTTTCCACCTGTGTGGCCATGATTACTGGAATTTGGCAACCTTTTGTTACTGAGATGTGCCCTTTACGGGGTGAGGGAGGCTGAATGTGGCACTAAATCAGTCTGCCCAGATATTGGAACACTCCTTTGAATCAGTATATTTAATGCCAATCTATTGTAGCACAGAATAATTCTGAGCATTGCCTTATAGATCCTGGACATAACTATAGAATGCCTTGTGGTTATCTTTGGAATCTATGGCAATTATATTTATGTGACAAGCTGTGACAGATTTTGACGGATAGCAGCTTCTTACTGAGGCTGGTAAGGGAGCAGTTTGTGTTTTGGCATTATCCTTTTAACTGCAACAGTGTCTTCCTTCTGTTGTATATACTGTTCATGGCAGTGGAGCACAAGATTGGCTTCCTTGTTTGGAGGACAGTGCTTTGGTTCTATGTGGGATGGCACAAATCATGCATGAGTGGATGTGCCCATACAGTGCCTTAGTGTAGGATTCACCAGTTGCACTTTCAGCTCCCATCTCCATGGGTGTCATGAGGTTTGTCACTTCTGACTTGAGTAGCATGGCATTGGCTTTGCAGAGGGTATTCATAGAGGATCCTTACTGGGGGATAGGGGTGGGATGTGGATGTCAACGGTGATTACCTAATGGTCAGACCTGACCTATGAGGGGTGGCCACTGGTGTGGGGCATGACACCCATGTTGGTAATGACCAGGTCTAGGATATTGGGGACTCTGGATGGGCAATGGATTAGTTGATCCAGGGGGTTGGAATGTATGAGTTCCCAGAACCATTGGTAAAATGTGGTGGCACACAAGTTGTTTTCCAAGTTAATGGCAGAATATTTGGAATCACCCAGTATTATGGTGTTTGATTGTATCTTAATATTGTCCAGTATGTTTATAATGGTGTAGTGAGAACCTTGGACCATGGAGGGGGATCAGTAGGCAGCTACAATTTGGATTGCAGTCTTACATAGTGTGAGTTGCATCTGGTGATTCTCAGATGCATTGTGTTTGACACTAGGCTGGAGGTGAGAATGACCTTGGTGAATATGAACACTCCTCCACCTGTAGTGTTGTGGTCTTGGTTTGTTGCCCAACATGTGTGATAAGGGTTGTAGGCAGATATTACAGGTGTGTTCTCTGGAGCATTGCACCAGGTCCCAGTTAATGCACAGATATCGATGTTCCCCATGTCTCAAGCAAGTGCCTGTTTAGGTTTACACTTCTAACACTGAGTCGCATTACCATCAGTTTTGCATGCTTGTATCTGTTACAGTGGTGGTTTTGTCCCTTGAACCTTGTCTAGATAAGGCGCTATGGGGGTGCCAAGAGCTGTAGCCAGTAACCTGAATCCCAGTGGCAACACGTGCAGATCATCTCTGCCAGAGCATCATGGTTTGTACATCATGTCACCCCAGGCAGACAGATAATGGATCCCCTTTGAATGACATCAGACGCTTAGCCACTTTTTGAAGTCAGTGCTGTGTGTATGTATATGTGTAGTATTTATATGTATATCCCCATATATTTATGTGGATATGTATATGGCCATATATGTATGTGGATATGTATATGTGTATATATCTACATAGAAATGTGGATATATGTGCACACATATTTGTTTACCATATGTCCAGAACATGGAGTAGAGTCCTACCTCAGTACCAATAGTCCCAACACTGTAGTGCAAGGGGATATCATGGACATATTGCAGGTATACATGTAGACTGTTGCCACTGTCATGGGGGTGTCTTAACAGACATGTTGGATGTGGGAGGTCACATCTGCTATAGACATGTGCACCATTGCCTAAGGACAGACATCCTAGGGGCAGCATAGTATGGACCCACTGCTAGCACAGTAATGATCCTGTGGACTACAGCAGGGATATGACCACTATATGTGGACAGTGTGGCACTCTGTGGTCAGTCCAGAAGTGTACACATGTCCCCTTCATGCGAGACATGTGGACAAAGCCTCTCAATCTGGATGTTACTAGCCATGTATATGGGTATATCATACACAACAGTTATGCTGGTCTGGCAGCAGTATGTCCTGCAAATAACTGGACATAACAGCACACTAGGTATTTACACTAGGCTGCTAGGCATTTCACAAAGCACTGGGCAAACTACAGGTAGACTGCCACAACTCTGGAATACATATTGTATGGGGAAATACACATGTACCTGTGATTATAGCGGGCTCGACACGCAGGTCACAGCACAGCATAGCAGACACCTGTGAAAAAATGCATACCCACATCCAATGGCAATGCAGCCACAGCCACATATGATACACAAGCTTAACACTGGAGCGGCATGTAACATCAGACAGAATAGGACAGAGAACAATGGTGTCTACCACAGTCTGTACAGAGCCCATGTGTCGTAAGTGCAATACACATACAGTCATCCATTATCCTAACCCAGGGGTCTGCAACCTGCGGATCTGGAGCCATATGTGTTTCTTCAATCCTGCAGTAGTGGGTCCTTGTACCTCTGAGGATTAATGGACACACTACCGCACAACACACACACACACACACACACACACACACACACACACACACACACACACACACACACACACACACACACACACACACACACACACAGCAATCCCAACACAGGAACACAAGTATGGACATATGTTAGGTATTGTTCATAGATTGTTCTTATACACTTAGTTATATTATATGTAGTATAACTATATATGGAACCGTATGTGCTCTGCTATCTTCATTGTAGGAGTCAGATAGCTGTTGTGCCTCCCGATGACAGTAGTTTGGTGGGTGAGGGGTCAGGAATGGCTCCTTGGATAGTGAAGGCCGCAGACCCCTGCCATATGTACACAGACCAAAGTACTGTACACACAAATACAGAATGTCCAGGTAATGTCCTCGGAAACAGCCCCTACTACACACAACTTGTCCAGCAGTCTGTTATCTGACTGGCTGGTTATCAGGTATGATATCAATAACTAATGGTGTACAGACCATATGCACCATATATATGTGGGCTTCATTTGCGCAACACATGTGTGCACCTCTGCAGTCTTGAGGTCAGTGTATGTAACAGTGTGCTATGCCCCTGTAAGGCAGTATATGGGGGATATGCACCGTAAGTATCCCAGGATGTTACAACATGTGAGGACCACCAGTAGTAAGCTGCCTTATGGTATGCGGATGTACATTACCATACATTTCACCTTGTGAACATTGCTGGCCTACTGCTTACTGCCATCAGTGTGATTGTGATGATTACAGTTATACATTATTATGTGACAAATACCACCCATTGTGTCAACCCAGGACTTTTCCCCCTAGGGATTGCATGCAGAGTGTATTTAGAGGCCACTGGGCTATACATCTGCATGACATAATGTGGATTATTTGTTATGCTGTAGCCATGTCAGTCTTTTCTGTTGGATTACCTGAAGGCCTTGGCATGGACACCAACAGATGTGATGCTTTTGGACTAGTGTAATAAAGGGTATGTTTGAGTGTTGCATTACTCTGTATGTATGTCAAAGCATAATCAGCTATATGACATGGCATATACAACTGTAATGTTACACAAATGAACCTTTCCTATGTATACCAACCTGTGTGTTGTGTTACATCCATTGACTTCTCTGTGGGTATATGTGTCAGGCAACACTTGTCTGTGGTATGGTTGACTCATACACTGTCCATCGGATGAGGTTGCAACTGTAGGGATACTGGCTGTTCAATATGGTGTGCATGCTCTGATTATGTATCTTCCTAGACATACCTCTGTGTGTGTGTGTCTGTGTAGTTACATATATATCTATACATATGCATATATATATATATATATATATATATATATATATATATATATATATATATATATATGTATATAAAACAAAAATAAAACTAGAGTCACTACTTCGTGAGTACTTCTCCCTGTGATAACCAACACAGTATATAGTAAAACAAATGTAGGGAGAAGATAGCGGCAGATAACAGTAGTTCGCATAGACTGTTCAAACGCTAAGCATTTTTGTGTGTTCTTTAGTCACCAGCCAAAAATATATTACCAGCCAAAAATGTTAGATACGTTTCTCTATTTTCAGGAGCCTTTCAGCATGATAACGTGTCTGAGTATACATATCATAGGACTGTTCATTGCTTACACATACCTGCCTGACATAATACAGGTGGAATGGCTTACTGTTAACATCTTGTGGCCATGTATTGTCAGGTTCTGGTTATGACATTTGCAACAGTTGGTACTGTATTGCAGGGGGGGATATCAATACATGTAAGACATATGTTGCTTGAGCCCGCTCACCCCATTAATGGTGCTTGTGTTCATATATGTCTTTGTTATGTTCTCTATGATATCTATAGATATATATCTGTATACACACACGTATATATTGCTGTATATATATCTAAATATTGACATATATATGTAGACAGATTTGTATAGATGTATGCATGGAGAGAGTGAGGTATATCTATCTATATCTATATATATATATATATATATATATATATATATATATATAGACACACACACACACACACACACACACACACACACACACACACACACACACACACACACACACACACACATACATCAAGATGTTAAAGTACATTTACTGTACTATTGAATGATTGTGCTGGATGACATGTTTCTGAAGCCATCAGCTGTATGTGTATCTGTCATGGCTTAGTGGTAATTTATGTTGTCTATGGTGTGTATGGTCCTGGGTTTGAGCCTTGTAGACACTGTTTAATTTGTTGCTGGGCAGAACATGGGCCGTTGGGTACAGAGTGATTAAAGCAATTTAAAGCAGTTTTAAGTGGGTGTGCTTGGGTTTGTGCGGAGCTAAGCACTGCTAACTTCCAGTTACAGTGTCATACACTCAGTTGGCTTCTATATTGCTTAACCTGTGTAGGCAGTGCTTACCCCTGTGCAAACCCACTTACAACTGCTCAAAAGTGCCTTAATCACACTATATCCAACGGGCCGTGTTCTGCCCAGCAACAAAATAAGTAGATCCTGTAGGCCTCTAAACAAGGACACTGCACACCATAGACAAGGTGATGTACCACTAAGCCATGCCAGATACAAATAAATCTGATGTTTTCAGAAACATATCATCCAGTCCAGTCATGCAACAGTACAGAGAATGTAATACCAACAACTAGATGTATGTCTGTGTACATATATATCTGTAGATATATATATTTCTTAAACTACCCACGGTGGTGGTGCTGCGGTAGCGTTGTCACCTCCCAATCAGACGCTGTCCGGTTCGATTCTCAGCTAGAGCATCTTCTGCGTGGAGACATGCGTGAATGGGCGTACCTTCGTTGAAGGTTGTGTGTCAGGGCTGGTAACTCGCACGCGTAAAATCAACTACCAATCATTAGCAGACCGGAGTTCTGCTGTGGTGACCCCTAACCAGGAAAAGCCGAAAGATGCAACAACAACATATACATATATATCAATATATATAAACATATATACATGCAAATGCCTACATCGACACATATATGTGTCTACACCTATATGTCTACATATACACAGCAAGTTACATATGTGTACGCAGATATATATCTATGTAGGTATATACGGGCATAGTTATATATATGTTAGCAGATATATATATATATATATATATATATATATATATATATATATATATATATATATATATATATCTGCACAGGTATATATGGCCATACATCTGTAGATAGCAATGGCAGATTAACAAATGACACATATGTCCTCATGCACCATTAATGGTGTTGAGAGGCCCCACACACTATACGTCTTGTACAAATAGGCATCCCACCCCAGCCAAACACGTCTGCCCTGCAATACACTATCAAGTGTTGCAGATCCCATAACCAGGACCTGACACAACATGGGCGCACAATGTTACCAGTACATCATTCCACTTGTATGATGTCAGTCTGGTATTGGTCCAACTATCCAAAAGCTTTTATTCACAAATAAGTAAAATGATAAATGAACGCTGTTAGAAAATCATGCGTTTTCGTCCTCCACGGACTTCATCAGGTACAGCTTCATTGAAAACAGTTGTCATTTATATACATTGACGTCAGTACCCTAACCAATCATAAAATCCATTCAATTAAACAAAACTTTCAAAAAAATTCTGTTTTAAATCCGAATACATTAAACATTGCATGTTGTATAAGAGGTTCTTAGACGATATCATAATATTTTGGAAGGGAACCTATGACAAGCTTGAGGAATTCATCAAATATATAGGGGAAACCACGGATTTTCTTAAATTTACTTATACCACATCCTATGAGAAAATAACATATCTGGATGTGGAGATAATGAAAAAAGAAAATTCTTTTGAGACCAGAGTACATAGGAAGAAATCCTATGTTAATTCTTTTCTACATTATGACAGTGGGCACCCTATTTATTGTAAGAAGAATTTGGTGAAAGGACAACTGGTTAGGGGTTCAAGGATGTCGAGCTTGGATATAGACTTTTTAACCGAATGTGACATGTTAGTAAACATGTTTTGGAAAGGGTTACCGCAAAGATTTCATTAATAAAATAAAAGAGGAGGTCTTGGCAGGAAGGGAAGGAAGATTTAGACCGATAAAAGGAGAAAAAGAAATAGAACAAAATATTACAAAACAAGTTACTTCTAAATACCAACAAGCTTTAGTTTTGGAGTACAATGCCTTAAACATAAAAGTGAAAGAAGCATTCCAAAGGGAATGGGAAAAATTTAACACATTAACAGACTTAAAAGGACTCTCCGAAATAACACCCAGAGTGGTGTTTAGGAACTCAGGATGTATTAAACATATTCTGGAGAATGGGAATAATAGGAAAGGTAGGATAGGCGATAGAGCAAATTCAGCTAGGATAGGTACATACAAATGCGGCTCTTGCAAACAATGTGAATTCATCATAAACAAAGAAAAAATATTTATAGAAAGTAGACAACTTTGGTTAAATAGCAAGGGGTACTTTAATTGCGAATCCAGAGGGTTGGTTTACCTGGTTATGTGCACTACGTGCACATCATTTTATGTCGGAAAAACAGAAAGAACCATGAGAAGACGTATATACGAACATATGTATGACATAAAAAAATGCAAAGATACAAATGCACTGTATAGGCATACCATGGTATGTGAAGAATATAAGTATAGATTCTTTGTTTTAGAGCAAATTAAAAAGGAATTGAGGGGTGGCCCATGGGAGGAATGTATAGGTTATAGGGAGTTATGGTGGCAATTAGCACTTGAAGCAAACAGAAATCCAGGATTGAATGAATACATTTCGATCCAGCCTCTATTAAAACTAAAAGCAAGCATGGAATAAAAATGAAGTTATTTCCCTACACATGCCAGTAGATGGCAGTATACATCAATACACATTAATATACATTTACAATAGGCACCTTTAATGTATTAAATATTTTGATAGAAATTTTAGATATTTATATTATAATTTATCTTAAGACATTATAATATTTATTATACAAGTATTTTTAAGAGTTTTACAGAATTGCATATTTTTAAAAACAAAATGTATTACATGTTTAACAGAATTTTTTTGAAAGTTTTGTTTAATTGAATGTATTTTATGATTGGTTAGGGTACTGACGTCAATGTATATAAATGGCAACTGTTTTCAATGAAGCTGTATCTGATGAAGTCCGTGGAGGACGAAAACGCATGATTTTCTAACAGCGTTCATTTATCATTTCACTTATTTGTGAATAAAAGCTTTTGGATAGTTGGACCGCTTCTCCTTTTGGTGTACTTCCCACTTCATGGTATTGGTTTTTGGAGGAGGTTGCCGTTTTGTTATTAGTTTAGTCTGGTATTGGTAACATATCATGCAGTACAGTCTGCCTCCCATAGGAAATGTAATATGTGAAAGCCATCAACATCCCCAGTATACAGATACACATACACAGATATACACACACACACACACACACACATATATATATATATATATATATATATATATATATATATATATATATACATGTGACTACACATACACACACAGTTATATGTACAGTAGGATACATAAGTAGAAGGTGCACACAATATGGAACAGCCACTATGCCTACAGTTAACCCCTGAATAACTGGACACTGTATGGGCCACCCATACAAATGACAATTGTTGCCTGCAACATATACCCACAGAGAGGTTATAGGAAAAAAAACACCCACAGGTTTGCGGACATGGGAACCTTTAATCGTGTACTATTACAGTTCTGTATGCCATGTCATATAGCTGCTCAGACACTGACAACTACATAAACAGAGAAATGCAACTGTGAACCAGTTACAGAAATACAGTAGTCGGGAAAGTTTCACAACTGTTGCTGTCCAGGCCAAGCCCTTCACATTGTACAATAGTGAAGACAAACTGGACCACAGGATACCAAACAATTAACAGTATGTAATGCCGGTGTATAGTTCAGCAGCCTCTATCTACACACTGTACAAACTCAGTAGGTGGTAAAGATGTCATGTGACCACATGGGTTGTAACTGCTACATAACAAGGCATAATTGACACCGACAAAGAGAACAGTTTGTATGGCAGGGGGCAGTAGGCCTGCATTAACCAGATCCATGTCAGTAATGTATATGTAGGTGAAGTATGTGGTACTGTACATCCAGATACCTTTAGGCAGCTCAACCCTGATACCCCCACATTTTGTAACAGCCTAGGTAATTTATGGTGCCCCCCTGACTCAATAATACAGGGTCATATACCACTGTTACATACACTGACCTCTGGAGTGCATAAGGGCACACATGTATTGTGTAGGTGACGTCCACACATATATGGCTCCAGCCTCACCGTATGTGTGGGGGATACAACAGCAGTGGACTGATGGCAGCAATGGCAGTGTGATATACTCACAGCCCATTACAGAACCACCAACAGCATGGCATATGTGCAAAGCTTGGTATGTAGGTGATGGACAGAGGCTGGAATACAGGCACATATGTGGACAACTGTTGCCATACACTAAGCAAGGTGCTGGTGTTACAGGATAGTCTGTAACATATGCTTAGTCAGGGAATTGAGGTTAGAAACAGGCATGGATGTAGCCATGTACCGATAGCACTCAACACACACACTGCCAGTGTAATATCTGACACAGGACCTGTGTGGTGGACAGACAAGACATGATAGGAATAACATGAGGATAGGCCCACACTTGTGAGCTATGCAGACAGACTGAATTCAAAGATAAACTAGTATGTACACACACACCCTGTAACACCAGTACTATACAAAGCATAACACAACTCTACTCACAGTCTGTCTGTAGTTCCTGCTCCTCCTACAAATATGTGGCTGCCCTGAGTGTGCTGGTTCTCCTGTAAGGGGTATTGCTACCTGCCATCAGTAACACTGCTGCCCACAAACAAGACGGATGTCCATCATACAGGAAATGTAAAGCGACCACGCACACATGATGTGGGGATTTATAGTGGGTGGTTGCCATGACAGTGGTAATTGGGAGTAGCACACATGTGTAATCATATATATCTGGCTATCTAGATGAGTATATGTACATATATTTCCACCATATGTCCTGGACATGGAGTGCAGCCCAACCCCAGCCCCTATGCTCCCAATGTCATAGTTGAAGGGGATGTCAGATATGTATAGCAGGTATACTAGTAGACTATTGCTACTGTCATTGGGATTATCTTCACAGACATGGTGTGTGTGGGAGGTCACATCTGCTTATAACATGTGTGCCATTGGCTACTGACAGACATCCTAAGAAAATCATTGTACAGTACCGCTGATAGCACGTAATGCTGCTGTGGACTGCAGCAGAGATATTGGCCAATATATGTGGAAAGTTTGACACACTCTGTACAGTCCAGAGGTATACACATAAGCCATTAATGCTAAACATGTGTTCCATGCCTGACAATATGGATGTAGACGGCCATGTAGATGGGTATAACACATAACGACTGGTATATATTTGCCACTATAGGTTATGCATTCACACACCCCTGTCTAGCTTGACACATAATGACCACTGGTAGAGGGGTGCCATGGCCACATAATACTCACTAGATATCAACATACATCTGCACAGCATCCCACTGCTCTGTCTGACATACATGACTGTTAAGGGAGGCCTGTCAGCAGCACATCTGGCAAGTATCTGCACATGACATCTCACTGGGTAAGTACACTAAGCTCCTAAGCATGTAACAATGCACTGCGCAGGCTGCAGACAGACTACTGGCCTACATCTCTTATGGGGGAATGCACATGTACCTGCATATAAAGCAGGGTCAACAGGCATGTCACAGCACACGGTAAGATACATCTGTGTGAAAGTGCATAACCACAACCAATGTGAACACAGCCACAGCCACATATGGTTAGCTAGCATAATATTACAGTATATGGACTATCTGTTCTACACCATCCTCATATGTGCCACTCACAGACTGACCCTACATATACTGGCCTGCTACACAGTTTGGTCTGATGGCTGTCTGTGGTATGGGACATGTATGTGTATGGCCCTAAAACCTTTTACGCCAATACAGTACCATACAGTGGAGCATGTAACATCAGATAGGAGGGGAACTAGAACAATGACATCTACCACAGTCTGTACACAAGCTAAGGTACATATGAACAATACACACACTGTCGACATTCACCATAGGTACACAGACCTCAGTACTGTACAAACATCCACAGAATGTACAGGTAATCATGAAATGTAACCCCTACACTACATAACATGTGTAGCAGTTGGATATATCACTGGCTTGTTATCAGATATGATAACACTAATTGTGGTGTACAGCACATATGCACCACTTCATGCACGACATATGTACAAAGGTTGACAAAGGTGTGGCTGGAAGCACATACACAGGGCCAATATTGACATGTTGCTGTGATAACCACATCCATTTTCTGTTGTAACAGGGTTTGTTGCAACATATGTCCTATGAAGGATATGACGTCAGTGACTATCATGGCTTTCACCATCTACAGACTGCAATCCTCACACTACCTTCTGCAGTCCACAGATAGATGCTCCGTGGGTGACACATGAAACACAAGACAAAACACTGCCCAATCTGCAGATGACCCTGAAGATAGGGATTCCTCATAAACATAGAACTAACATGGCAGGTATTGAGACATGTATGACAGCCATATCCACACAAAAACTGTTAAACGAACATTATTCCAAATGCAGTATAGCAGCACTTACAGTCTGTAGTCAGGTCAGGCACATCCCTCTCCTGTTTGTTACCCTCTTTCCACAGTGTATGTTGTTAGATGTAAACCCCACTCCATCTGAGATGCTGTTTGTCACACGACAGATCTAGGTCCTGCTCACAGTGGATGAAAAGGGCCAACACCACCATGATGATCCTAGATATTGGAGTGTGTTTCCATGCAATTGGCTATGGGAATGTTACCACAGCTGTTTCACATGCAATCATCTAGAGGAGGGCTGCAATTTATGCAGAGGCCATCAGCTGATCATGAGCATCACTTAAAATACACATGCTGTTGCCTAAGCAAAGCAGGTGTAGGTTTCCAAATCCACCAGAGAGGAGGTGGGAGAGGCAGACAGAGGCAAAGACATGTCAGGGATGGGTGGGAGACTAAAATTGAAGCATGTTTGTGTCACACACCTACTAGCACAGGGTGTCAAACCCCGGACAACTATGTAGTGCGATCACGGTTCGATGCAGTTATTGGATGTGTCACATGGGTTACCTGTTGTTGAGCACTCAGAACATATATGTGATGGTGAGTGACATCTGCAACAGGGATACAGTAGCTATACGGTAGGTGACGTACACGTGCCTGTCTGCATGAACTGGTGCCAGCGTCAACACATCCGCACTCTCACAGGAACACACACACATTGACACACTTGGTAGGGCCAGGAGTACAACTCATCAGTAGTGGTATTGCCACATCACATCACATCACTGTGCAGGTTTCACATGTACCACACAGGTCATATGGGGGTTGTATAGGCAAAGGGTATAGGGAGGTGTCTGACATCAGACAGCATGCTGCAGTATGCCCATGGGGTTTGTAGGAAGTGTGGATGTGAACATACGCAGCATACAACACACACACACAAACACTCAGGGTGCCAGTACTGACATGCATGGGTGCATGTCTGCAAGGGTGTGTGTTGTTCGACTGTGCCAGATGGCTGTACAAGGCTAGGCGATGTGTGTACCTTGGCATCAGGGTACATGACAATGGTCTGCATTGTGGCTCATGGATGTAGTGTCTGCATTTACCCACACAGGTGGGTATTGCATCCCCCATCCGGTCATCTGTATGTGGCCAATGCTGTGTATCACTTGCCATGTATGTGTTCCTTAGTCCATGACATGGACGGTGTCTGAGATGTGCACACCTCCCACATGCATGTACAGTGACATGTGGAACTGTACCTGGGGTGTCTGGCCCATGTTGCGAACACAGATTATCATCAGATGTGCCTGTCTTGCCCACTTGTGGCGGGAACTGGCAATGGCCAGCAGATTTACTCTGCACTTATATTGAGAGCATGCTAATAGCATTCCCTGGTGTCAGTGGCATCTGTCCATATAGGGCATATTGTCAGGCATGTTATGTCCATTGTGGGTCACATGTCATAGCACCACAGGTGGTGCAGGTGTCCATTGGGAAACATGGGGGAGGTGTACTGTCTGCACGTACATGCATATTGGATAGGTGGATAGGGTGACATGCCCTCTGTAGCCCACTGCTGTCACTCCATAGTTACTATCAGTGGCCAATATGCAGTGTAGTACCCACATATTGGCTGTTGCCTAGGCATATATGTGTGTATGAGACATGGGTTGAGAGTGTGCTCTAGGTAATACTGGGGTTGCTAACTGTAATTGCCTGGCCTTGATGTCACATGTATGGGTATAGCTTTGCACCCCAGCCTCTCAGCCATTTCACTTCTGTTATCCCTGTACGGTGGACATTGTGATATATAGTAGGTCCACCAAAAAAGAAATATGCAAACCCACTCCACATTGGCCACAGGTGTCACACAGTCACAACCAGCTCTACACAGGATATGGGTTACAAACGCACACATGCACACCTGTCATGTCTAGGAGTAGAACCCCTACCTAACTAGTTTATTACACTACAACACTATGCAGTTATAGTACACGCCATGGACATTACTGGAGTACTCCTTCCCGAAAAGTGTATTTCACAATGACTGACATCAGCAGAATTGCCAAAGTAGGGCATTTGAAATTGACTGTGAGTGACTAGCCTACAATGCATTGCTCCCTACACAGACAGTGAGACGCACAAAACATCCACAACTGACATATGTGGGTATAGAACCCCCTAACAGAGGTCATTCGCACACTACAGCCTGCAGCTGTTATAGGATGCACCATGGGAATTACTAGAAAATTCCTTCCCCAAAGGTGTATTTCACAATGAATGACATCAGCAGGATTGACAAAGTAGGGCATTTGAAATGTACTGTGAGTGACTAGCCTCAAATGCTTTGCTCCCTACACAAACAGTGACACACACAATACATGCAGAACTGCCATGGGTGGAGATGGAACCCCTACCACAGTTTTAATTCACACTACAGCGGTATGCAGTTACAGGATGCGCTGCAGAGATCACTGAGCTACAGCCTTCCCAGAGGTGTATTTCTAGGTGGGTGACATCAGCAGCCTTGCCAAAGGTGGGTATATGAAATGGAAAGAGTGTGAGTACCCTAAAATGCATTGCTGTCTACACAGTCAGACATGCACACAAACACACACAGTTGGCAGGTCTGGGCTTAGAACTCCCAGCTAACTCCTTTATCACACTATAGCCGTACGCAGTTACAAGATGTGCTACAGAGATTATTGGGCTACAACAGTCCTAGAGGTGTATTTCTAGGTGGGTGACATCAGCGGCCTTGCCAAAGGTGGGTATATGAATTATAAGAAGTGTGAGTAGCCTAAAACGCATTGCTCTCTACACAGTCAGATGCACACAGAAACACGGACACACACAGTTGCCAGGTCTGGGGTTAGAACTCCTACCTAATTAGTTTATCACACTGCAGCCGTACACAGTTATGGGATGCGCCATGGCAGTTACTGGGCTACAACTCTCCCAAAGGTGTATTTCATATTGGATGACCTCAGCAGGATTGTCATAGTAGCGCTATGGGGTGGGTGGTGTGTGCATGGGCCATAACCCATTCATTTAGGGGTGACACACCACATGTGGCCACACACAGGGTCATATGTCACATGTACGTGTATACAGCTACTAGATGACTACTTCCTTGTACAGTCATGTTGCACAGCTGGCACGTGCACCACATAGTCTGTGGTGCTGACAGGTACTGGTCGCTAGTATCTTCAGTGAGTGACATCTGCACCTCATGTGTTTGGGGCCCTTTGGCTGTGTGCTGGGTGGGACAGGCCTGGATAGCTCCTTGTCATGGTCACCCTCTTCCACACATCTATGTCCATCTACCTTTGGCTTATTATAGTGTGTTGTCCTTATATATATGTCTGTATTCCTATCCACTGTGTGTGCAAGGCATGAGTGGTGCATACTGACAGGTGTCTGCACTAAAAATTGCAACTGCTGGATATGTCTGGTCCACTGGTGTTTGCAGACATGGCCTTCATGTGTTTAACATGGCCTTCATGTGTTTAAGTGTGTGAGCATGCCCAGTAAGGCTGTCTGTATTGCATGTGTATATCAAGTCCAGGTGGTTTGTACTGCAGTGCTGACCTTTGTGTTGTACACAGACAGGTAGCATGCTGTGTCTGCAGGGTATCCATCGATCATTTGGCATTGACTGTTGTTGCATGTCTGTATATCGGGAGGGGGTGCACCTGACTGTTACTATATTTCAATGTAGGATGGGGGGGCACACCTGACACTTGTCCACATTTGTTAGGACTTTACTGGCATATCAAGTACTCCATTTCAGTCTGTAGTCTTACCTATCATGCTGGCTAGGGCATACCAGTGTACTACAGTTCTTATATTTTGATTACCTACATATTAGTTTCTGACATCCTAGCCTTCACAACTGACTTCCCACTACCTGGCCTGCTGTAGCCTGTCTGTGTAGGCCTGGGGGGGTGGTTACCCATAGCCCTCATTCAGAGGCCATAGTACAGCATTTGTTTGTGTTTGTCTACCCCTGTCCTGCTGGCTGTGACTGTTGTTGGGTATGTGACCTGCCTCCTGACTGGTATGTGTGAGTCCCTTATCTTGTGGGTGTCCCAGTATTGAGGGTGGTGCTGCAGGGCTGCCTATGTCGGATGCACATAGTACACTCCATACGCATGGTTAGGCACAGGTAGTGTAATGTTTGGCATCCTTTTTACTGTATGTGAGAGTCAGAGAGAGGTGCTATTCCCTGGGTTCCTCCCATGTCAGAGTATGTGCTATGTGTTGCCTCTTTGCCAGGGCTAGGGCATACTGGGCACACCTCCTTCTGCCAACTGGGGCAGGCTCAGGTTGTTCCTCCTCCGAGTCATTCTGTGTCTGTGCAGGCCTTGGCAATGGTGGGGGGGGGGCTGTGTGGCCCTGCCCCATGCTGCCCCTGCTGCAGCCGTTCCTGCAGGATCATATTGTGTAGCATGGCACATACAAGAATGATTTGGGTACATGTAGTTGGTGAGTACTTCAAGGCTCTACCGGATGTGTCCAGGCACCAGAAACGTGACTTGAGCATCCCAAACACATACTCTATTATGATTCTTGTTTTTGCATGTGCCTCATTATGGAGTTCTTGTTCGGGTGTGTGTGCGTTTCTGATGGGTGTCATCAGCCACAGCTCCAGTGTGTATTCACCATCCCCCACTAGGTGACCATGTGGGATGTCCCTATTGGCAAATTTCTGGTACAGCTGCATCAGATACCAGATGTGGGAATCGTGATAGCTTTCAGGGCAGCCAGCACACACATTCAGTATTATGCCCTGGGCATTGCACATGACCTGGCAGTTGATGGAGGGGAAGCCCTCGTGGTTGACATAGACCCTACCCTGCTCACCGGGTGGTGCTTTGATGCATATGTGCATGTAGTCTATTGCACCCACTACCTCAGGGTATTCTACTATTTGGTGGAAGAGACACATATTGCTAACCAACACCTCACAGGTGATGGGGAAATATACGTGCTCACCGACATGTACTGACATGGCATCCAGGAACTGGTGGAGTACCCTGGATGCTGATGCCTGTGAAATCCCCATCATATCCCCATTTGGCCTTTGGAAGGTACCTGTAGCTAGTATTCTTTGGCCTACACATGCCTTGGTGTCCACTGGGATGGGTTCCCCTCTGTTAGTTCTGTGTGTGAGGTGTGGCCGGCACAGCTCCACAATTTGCTGTAAGAGGTCCCTGTCCACCCTATAGCACTCCACTGTCTCCAGCTCATGTAGCCCTTGGTAGGTTACCCTGGGTCTGTAGACTCTTCCCCATCTCCTCACTGTGGGTTGGTCGGCAGCATTCACATCCTCACCACCCTCAGCCTCTTCCATAAGTTGTATGATAGCTATTGCAGCCCCTAACATTTTGCTGTTGTGAGTGTTAAAAGTTCTCCGTTTGTTTACACCGGTGGTGTAGAATGTGAGGAAAACCAGAGGGGTAGGTGTTTGCATAATTTATAGTAGTGTTCTGGGCTGGGCTGGTTTGCTGCCTGTGTAATTGGCTGGTTCCAATACGTTTCACCTGGCAGCTAACATAGTACCCCTTGATTACCTTCCTACTGCTGTTTTCCCTTCGCATTGCCCTTCGGTTTCAGCCCGGGGGTGTGCCACGCAATTGGAGTACTCATATGTGCACACTGCTGCTATTTCTTGGTTTAACTTCCTTTTCCTTCCTGTAAATCCCGGTGCGTGGTGCGCACACCCGCTTACACTTTGTCAAAAGTGCTAGGCAGGTTTAGACACACCCCCTAGCTTAGCTGTGCTAAGCTAGGAGCAAAGCAAAGCCACAGGGCTCCAGTCTGCTTACAGTATGCCTGACACACCCAGCCATGATGTCACCTACCTCCTAGTCTTGCACTCGGCTATTCATACTCTTACACTGTTGGGACCTGCCTCACATGCTGGGGAAAACTGGGATTCACTATCCTTAATTTGCATAGGATTGCCTGCTAATGCATAGTTACATGTGTCACACTGAGCCTCCCCTCTTAGCAACCACTATTCACTGGCCATGTAATCTTTTGCCTGCCATTAACGTGCATGGCAAAATACTGATTTTAGTTGGAGTGCTTGTTTTGGGTTTATTTTCTTATTTTCCCACCAATCCCGTTTGTGCACTGCTGCCCTATGCTTAAACAGCCGTGATTGGCAGTAATAAAATAAAAGTTGTATTTTTTACATTTTGCATTGTTTGCAATGCCAATGGCCTTATACTTGGCCATTGGCATGCTTCCTCAATGATATGTAACCTTTATTTGGAGCTGTCATGTCCCCGTTTTGGATTCTGCAGAACCGTACTCGGTTACTAACCGAGTACATTTTTGCAGATTACGCTAGTCCTGCATGGCCTGATTCCAGCTTCCTGGATAGCAGACTAACCTCATTTGCATGTTTTTTACCTGAAAATGGGGTAATTTGCATACAAGGGCTGGGAATGGGCAGGACTAGTGCAAGATCGCTCGTGCATCTCAAACGGGCACGTACGTGGATCGCTCAGCCGCCATATTGCCAGCATTACGTCTTACACTAATCATGCACGCCATGCAAGCTTTTGAGAATCCAGGGGATAGTCTATCATCTAAATTTGAGGTAAATTTGGCTTCCCAGGCCAAGAACAACCACAAGGCACCTCAAAGGCAATACACAAGTGTGTGCAGACCTCATTGTAAATGGAGCCACCTATACTGAGCCAGTAAATATAGACAAAATGACTGACAGAAAAATTCACGTCTGACTTTATCCCTCTCTTCCCTTCAACCTCCTCTTAGGAAATATAACTCCCCCTACTATCACTAGGGAATAGGGCCTTAATGTTCTCTCTGTGGCCAAGAAACTGCATCAATGGACCCAGACAATAAAATGATTTATCAGGTCCTCTGAAATTGCTATTTAACTTTAGCCTCCAAAAAGGCTTTGTACCTCACAAATGCATAACAGCAACAGTCATCCCTCTGCACAAAGATGGGCCATTTACAGACCCCAGAAACTATAGACCTGTAAGTCTCACTAATTTCCTATGCAAAGCCATGGAAACAATTATCTTGGAAATGATAAATAATAATTACAA
>NC_056732.1:1629735453-1629757804 GCF_019279795.1 Protopterus annectens
CCCCCTGGCAGTGATGAGAAGGATGTCTGAGTAACTCTTTGAAGAATAAGAAGCTACAGAAGAAAGACCAAATTGTATTAACTTAGAAGATTATGTTACAGCAGACATAGGAAGGTTGGATAAGTACAGTTGTGTACACTTACCATAAATGTAGATGTTAGAGTGTATTCACTGTTGCAGTCATCACATTTGGGTTATCTGCTTGCAGTAGCCCTCAGTCAGCCTGATTAACGAAGTCTTGGGTCCTGTGTCAGTTGCTGTCCCTTCTTCCGTGACATCAGGGGTATAAAACATACACCCGACACCATTACATTAGTTTTTCTTGCCTCAGATGTCAGGTACCCCCCTAATGGGAAGCAATTAAATCTATAAATATAGAAGGTTATACCTCAAACAAAAAAGCAAATACACCAAAAAGCTTTTGAGCACAGTAAAAGAGAGTAGAGGTATAGCCAAAAGTAGTAAGGGGGCTGGAGGGAGGGTAACCAGGACTGCAACAGTGAATACACTCTAACATCTAGATGTATGGTAAGTGTACACAACTGTACTACGTTCTTAGTGTTTCACTGTTGCAGTCATCACATTTGGGTAGATTCCCAAAGCTAAGGGAGGAGGAATTTAGATAGCATTAGGACCAGCTATAAGGCCCTGCAAGACTGCAGTGGCAAAGCCAGCTCTGGATTTAGAGAAACTTGGCAGATGGTAATGCTTGGGTAATGCTAAGTCCAGGTAGCAGCTACTAGGATGTCCCTGGTAGGGACGCCTCTGAGAAAGGCTATAGAGGCAGATGCAGCCCTGGTTGAGTGGGGTCTGATCCCCTGTGGGATAGGTTTTCCATGGTGCTTGTAGCAGAAATGAATGCAATGGCCTATCCATCTGAAAATGGCTTGCTTTGAAATAGCCTTCCCCTCTGCCCCTGTAGCAAATGCCACCAGCAGTTGGTCAGATTTCCTTTCAGGTTTAGTCCTGCCCAAGTAGAATCGAAGTTATCTGTGCATATCTAAGGAGTGCAGTATCAGTTTCCCTTTGTTCTGTGGATTAGGAAAGAAGGTTGGCAAATGAATGGACTGATTAAGGGCCACACTGGATACCCACCTTGGGCATAAAGGAGGGATTGGTCCTGAGGGACACCCTGTCCGCATGAAAAATGATGAAAGGCTCCACAGCCATGAGGGCCTGTAATTCAGCTTTCCTTTTAGCAATCACTTCAACAAGAAGGGTATCTGTTTTCCAAGAAAGGAATTTTAAGTCTGCAGTAGCAGCTGGCCTGAAAGGAGGAAGAGTGAGTTTCTCCAATACAAAGTTAAGGTCCCAGACTGGAGTTGGAGGTCTCCTGGGTGGTCGTAGATTTTTGGCCCCTCTGGGGAACTGCTTGAGCAGTGGATGAGAGAAGAGGGGAGGGTTCTGTGTTATAATGAGCTGAAATGTCTAAGGTGTGAATCTTGGAGAAAGACAGGCCCTTGTGAAGCATCTCAGTTAAGTATTGCAAAATCCGAGATAAACTGGGAACTGCTGTGCTCATCCCTTGAGACCGGTTCCAGACACAGAATCTTTTCCATTTTTCAGCATAAGATTTTCTAGTACTAGGCCGCCTTGCCTCTAAAATTATATCCATCACTAGTTTACTGAGGGATAATAAAGGAGAGATTAGGTAATTAGCTAGGCTGATTGGTTCCCAAGCTGAGACAATAGGGTAGGATTCTGAGGCAGGTGCCATGGGGCCAACAGTGACACACTGCTCAAGAAGGGGTACCAGTGTTGGGGTGGCCAGCCTGGTGCAATCAAAATCGTCCTTGGTTTGTCTTGTTTGATCTTTAGTAGTACTTTGGAGAGCAGAGGCAGAGGAAGAAAGGCATAAACTGACTGGACGCTCTTGTCCTTCAGCTGGAAAAACCTCTTTCAAAGCTTATTTGTGGGGAGTCATTATGCAAAAATTTGTCCAACTGATAGTTCTGGGGAGGGGGGGGGGCAAACAAGTCTACATCTGGGCTCCTCCATTTGCTTGTCAACATGTTGAAAATCCTTGGTTCCAGTTTCCACTCATGTTGGTCCATGAAGTTTCTGCGAAGTTCATCTGCCAGTGTATTTAGGTTTCCTGGCAGGAATTGAGCTTGTAGATGCACTTGGTAGCTCAGGGCTGTGTTCCACAATGGGGTAGGAGATTGGCACAATGGCTAAGGTGTTTGCCTTACAAACACAAGGTGCAGGGTTGACTCTCACAATAGATAATTGGCTAGGCTTAAAAATGGCTCGCAAGGGCAGTTAGCTTAGTACTAAACTATGAACTTATGAACCTATGAACCATGGCTAGTCTGCAGAGAGGGGAAAGTGTGTATACCCCCATGTACCACATAACAGTGGTGTTGTCCATCTTTACCATTAACTGTCCTGGAAGAATATGGTCCTTGAAGGCTGTCAGAGCATTCTGTACAGCTAACATTTCTTTTTGATTGATATGCAGGTGCATTTGACTTTGGTTACATTTGCCCCGAATGCACTTCCCTAGCAAGTGAGCCCCCCATGCATAGTCTGATGCGTCTGTTAGGATTTTGGGTGGCAGGGGGTAGTCTGAATGGTAGTCCCTTGTTTTGTGGCAGGCCTCTGCCCACCAAAGAAACTCTAGGCGTAGGCAAGGTATGATAGGAATCATTGCTTCTAGATCCTGAGAATGTTGACACCATAGGCTTTTTAGATACCATTGTAGTTTCCTCATATGCAGTCTTGCATATGGAATTAGAAGAATGCAGGAGGCCATGAACCCCAAAAACTTGTAGTATTTCCTTGCAGATAGCACGGTTTTTGTGGCCACTTGTTTGAAGTAGGTTGTCAAATGAATTTGTTTCTCTGGTGTGAGGAAAGCCATCTGGGAAGTTGTATTCAAGCTTGCTCCCAGAAATATAATTTGTTGACAGGGTACCAGGTGTGATTGCTTTTCATTTATGGTCTACCCCAGACAAGTTAGCACCCTTTGTCCAAAGGCCAGACGATTCCAAAGTATGTCCTGGCTTTCTGCCTGAATTAGACAATCGTCCAGGTATGGGTATATTTGAATATTTCTTTGCCTGCAAAATGCAATGACTGGAGCTAGGCACTTTGTGAATACCCTGGGTGCAGTAGATAAGCCAAAGGGGAGTGCAGAGAACTGATAGTGCGTGTAGCCTGCTTTAAAGCATAGGTATCTTCTGCAAGATTCCCTGATTGGGATGTGCAGGTATGCTTCATTTTTGTTGCCAACCAGGAGTCTTTGCCTAGCATAGGGAGCAATTGGTGGAGTCAGCATCTTGAATTTTGGAATCACCAAAAAGTACAGTTTTGTACCTACCATAAATGTAGATGTTCGAGGATCCACATTGCTGCAGTCCTAACTATTGGGTAGTCCGCTGTCCAGTCGGCCCGAATACCAAAGTATATGGCTGACGACGGTCAGGGCGCATTAGACTGACGCCAGTACGTCAGGGTACTAATGCGCATGACCGACGTCATATCCTCAGTCTTTTCTTGCCCCAGATGTCAGAAGACCCTGAAAAGATAAGGCCAAAAACAAAAACTCCCAAAATACCTGTACCAAAAAATATATATACAATATATACACAATTAGCAGAATATAACCTCACCTACACAACCCCCCCTAAACACAGAGGGGAAGGAGGGAGGGTAAATTGGACTGCAGCAATGTGGATCCTCGAACATCTACATTTATGGTAGGTACAAAACTGTACTATGTTCTTCATTCCACATTGCTGCAGTCCTAACTATTGGGTAGAATCCCAAAGCAGAGGTAAGGGAGGCTGGCAAATCATAAGGAAGCAGGAACTGACAACATGCCTTGCAAAATAGCTGTGGCAAAACCAGCCCTAGACTTAGAGTAGAGAGGAAGGTGATAATGCTTAGAGAAAGTATGCACTGAACTCCAAGTAGCTGCCTCCAAAATATCCTTAGTTGCCACCCCCTTAGAAATGCTGTGGAAGTGGCAGTAGCCCTAGTGGAATGAGGCCTAATCCCAGCTGGAATCTCCTTGCCATGATGGGAATAACAAAATGTAATGCAACACCCAATCCACCTAGAAATAGTTTGTTTTGACACAGGCTTGCCCTTTGAAGTCAAAGCAAAAGAAACAAACAACTGCTGAGACTGCCTAAAATCCTTAGTCCTGCTCAAATAATAACGAATAGCCTGTGTACATCTAAAGTGTGCAAAATCTTTTCCCCTTTATTTTGGGGATCTGCATAAAGGTAGGCAAATGAATAGTTTGGTTTAAAGCCACACTAGAAACCACCTTAGGCATAAAGGAAGGATTAGTGTAAAGATACCCTATCCTTATGAAAATCAAAAGGCTCCACTGCCATAAGGGCCTGCAACTCAGAAACCCTTCTTGCAGAAGTAATGGCCAACAAAAGCAGTCTTCCATGACAAGTATTTCAATTCAGCAGAAGCCGCAGGCTCAAAAGGTTGTAGAGTAAGTTTCTCCAACACAAAATTGAGATCCCAAGCAGGAGTAGGAGCTCTACGTGGGGGTCTTATATTCTTTGCCCCTCTAAGAAATTGCTTGTACAAAGGATGAAAACAATGGTGGGTCACAATCATAGTGAGCTGAAATTGCTGCAGCATGAATCTTAATGGAAGAGAAAGACAAACCTTTGTCCAGTAACTCAGTAAGATATTGAAGAGCCACACTCAAATTTGGCTCAGTAATCTCCAAATTGTTTGCTGCACTCCAAAACAAAAATCTCTTCCATTTTTCTCGTACACTTTCCTTGTACTAGGTCTTCTGGCTTCCATAATCACATTTAAAACTTGTTGAGGAAGCTGAGACCTGCTGTCTTTCAAAACAGAATATGCCAGGCTGTTAGATGTAGAGAGTGAAGCTTGACATTGAGCAGATGACCGTCCCTCTGAGACAACAGGTGTGGAATCAAGGGTAAAGGCCATGGAGGCTTCCTTACCAGACTCCTCAGTAATGGGTACCAGTGCTGCCGAGGCCAATCTGGAGCTATTAAAATCATCCTTGGCTTGTCTTGTCTGACCTTTAGAAGCACCTTTGGAAGAAGAGGCAGAGGTGGAAAGGCATACACATGAAGATTTTTCCAACTGAAAGAAAGAGCATCCACTTTCCAAGCTGTGTGATGAAATCCTTTCGTGCAAAACTTTGGCAGCTGGTGGTTTAGTGGAGAAGCGAACAGATCTATGTCTGGAGTTCCCATGACACTGTCAATTTTGAAATACATGAAGATCCAGTTTCCACTCGTGGGGATCCATGATTTGTCTGCTTAATACATCTGCTAAGGAGTTCTGTGCCCGGCAGAAACCTTGCCTGAAGAGTTAGTTGCAGACTGAGCGCAGTCTCCCATAAAATCATTGCTTGTCTGCACAATGGGTAAGAATGTGTTCCCCCTTGTTTGTTGATGTACCACATGACAGTTGTGTTGTCTGTTAGAATCAACACCTGCCCTGGAAGAAGTAACTCCTTGAAAGCAATTAATGCAAACTGAACTGCTAACATCTCTTTCATGTTGATATGTAGATGCTGTAGTCTGGCAGGCCACTTGTCTTGTATCCACTTTCCATTTAGATGAGCTCCCCAAGCAACATCTGAGGCATCTGTCGTTAGAATCTGACTTGCCTCTGGCCGGGTCACAGAGAGTCCCTTGTTTAGGTGACATTCCTGAGCCCACCACAAAAATTCCTTTTGAATGCAAGGTATTATTTGAATGACAGTGTCCAAATCCTGGCAGTGCTGTGTCCACAGATTTTGAGATACCATTGTAGCTTCCTCATATGCAGTTTGGCATTGGGAAGCACCAGAATACAAGATGCCATGAACCCTAAGGCTTGAAGGACTGTCCTTGCAGTCAGCCCGGACTGAAGAGATAGATGATGGAAGTAACTGGAAAGATTCTTTTGTTTGTCCGGGGTTAAAAGGCCATCTGGGCTGCTGTATTCAGTCTCACACCCAGAAAGCACATGTCTTGAGAGGGTACTAGACTGGACTTTATTTCGCTCACAGAATACCCTAGGCATCTTAGCACTGCTATGACATATTCCAGATGCTGTAGAAGATCTTCTTTTCTTGAGCCAGAATCAGGCAGTCGCCCAAGTAAGGATAGATTTGGATTCCTTTTAGCCTGAAGTAAGCTATCACTGGAGCCAGAACCTTTGTGAATACTCTGGGCAGTAGATAAGCCAAAGGGCAATGCAGAGAACTGATAATGAGAATTTCCAGCTCGAAACGCAGATACTTCCTGCAACTTAGTCTGATTGGCACATGAAGGTAAGCTTCCTTGAGATCTAAAGTTACCATCCAGTGATCTTTGCCCAGCAGAGGTAAAAGCTGTTGTAACGTCAACATTTTGAACTTGGGAATGTCCAGATAAGTGTTGAGGATAGATAAATCCAGAATTGGTCTCCACGTGTTCCCCTTCTTTGGTACTAGGAACAGGCGAGAATAAAATCCTAGGCCCCTTTCGGGCACAGGAACTGACTGAATGGCCCCTATTTGGAGCAACAGAGAAATTTGCTTGTGAGCCTCTGTCCTTTGAAGAGGAGGAATGTCTGGCATGCCTTTGAAAGGAGGCAAGGTATGGAAATAAAACCTGTAACCGTGGTGAATAATATCCAGAACCCATCTGTCTTGGGTAATTAAATCCCAATTTTCTTTGAAAAGAGACAGCCTTCGTACCAAAGGTGCTGCCAGGCGAGAATGTACTGGCAGCTGAAAAGGTAGGTCATTGGGTCTGCTTACGAAAGGACTGACCCCTGCCTCACCAGAAGTCTGAGCAGGGGAACTCCCTGTCCTAGGCCTAAAAGAACCCTGAGCTCTGCCCCTACCACGTCTAGACCTACCCCTAGACTGGGAATCATAAGCAGGATAAGTCCATCCCTTAGTAGGCCAATTTCTACTAAACTTCGGAGGCTGCACCTGCAAAACATCTTTAACAGTTTGCATAGACTTAGCCTTGTCCTCCATTTTCTTCAAAACTGCTTCCACAGGCGAACCAAACACATCAGACTGTAAAGGAGCATCCAAAATCCTTGTCTTAACATGCTCAGCTAAATTCTGATCTCTCAGCCAGGCGTGCCTACGAAGAACAGAACCAGTGGCAGCCACCCTGGAGGAGGCCTGCACAGCATCAAAACCACACTGCAAGGAATGTTTACCTACCTGTTCAGACACATGAACTAAATCCTGCAACTCTTTACACTCAATACCTTCAGCCAGAGCATCCACCTTAGATTTCAACTGTGAAAGAAGATAATTCTGATATTTTAACATGTGAAACTGACAATTCAACGCCTCATGGCTAAAGTGGAAGAAGTATACACTTTCTTTCCCCATCTATCCAAAGCCCTTGCCTCTTTATCAGGAGGGACAGGATTTTTAACAACTGAGGCCTTCACACCTTTAGGCCCCTGAGAGACAGTTTCTGGGTCTGCCCTAGGACTCTTAAAAGATACTTATGAGCTTCAGGCACCCTATAATACCTATCCGGGTTTAACTGGGGCAGGAGGCAAAGAATCAGGATTCAGGGAAGCCTCTGCAAACACATCTTCCACCACATTCAAAACAGGAGGTATAGCTAAAGGCCTATGCTGGGGTAAAACAAGAATTCCCTAAGCCTTTTCCTGGAATCAGAGAAATCTTGACCTTCCCATTTAAAATGCTCCTCATGGAATGCAGAGTCTCTGAAAATGAAAAATCCTCAGGAGGAGAAGCAGAAGGAGTAGAATCATCCACATCAGAATCAGAATAAGGAGGGTACTCCTGCAAGTCTTCAGCCGAAGACTCAAGCCTCCGAGCATTGCTCAAAACTCTCAAACTCAGGTTCCACCCTAGGCCTCTTATCAGGAGGGGCATAGAACCCTAATCATAGTAATCAAATCCTCTGCCATTTTAAGCATATGTTTCTTAGGCAAAGAGCCTGAAGTACTAGGAGAAACCCCACAGAAGCTAAACTTGGCCTGCCCTCAAAGAAGCCTTGGAAACTGAAGGAGAGGCTCTAACCACCTTAGGAAGAGAGGGAAGAACAGCCACCTGAGTAGCCCCCTCAGCCTGGCCTACTCCCTGAGAGGATACATCCTCTAACAGTAAAGTCTCTACCTGAGACTCCAAAGAGGCACCTGGCAAAACCTCCGCCTCCACTGAGTTTTCCAAAGAACCGACGTCTGGGACTGTCGGTTCCTCCACCCTAGGCTTTGCTGCTTTATCTTTCGTTTTTAGGAAGCGGCCGGAGCATCCGACGGCATTTTATAATTACAACGCTTCCCAAACACTAACCTGGCACAGTCTAACCTTCTCTTAATAGTGCGTTTGTTAAATCTAGCACAAGAGCGGCATCCAACAACGACGTGCTCAGGCCCTAAACAAGGTATACACAAAGTATGGTAATCCCTAGGAGGTATCTGTTTCCCACAAGAAATACAGTTATTCACTTTTTCTGACATCCGGTTAAATACTGAGGCAAGAAAAACCAAAATATTCTAACGGGTACTTAGCCAACTTTGATTCGGTCTGAAACTCTGACTTCAGAAACTTTCAGAACGCCAACCTGCACTCGCAAAATTGCTTCTGCATCGGACCATGCGGCAAAAAAGACTGAGGATATGACGTCGGTCATGCGCATTAGTACCCTGACGTACTGATGTCAGTCTAATGCGCCCTGACCGACGTCAGCCATATACTTTGGTATTCGGGCCGACTGGACAGCGGACTACCCAATAGTTAGGACTGCAGCAATGTGGAATGAAGAACATAGGTGTTTAGGAGTAGACAGGTCCAGGATAGGACGCCATGAACTGTCTTTTCGGGGTACCAGGAAAAGTCTCAAGTAGAAACCTTGTCCCTTTTCCTCTTCTGGTACCAACTGAATAGCCCCCATGCTTAAGAGAGAAAGTACTTGCTTTTGGGCCTCTGCCCACTGATCTGGGGGTAGATCTGGCCATCCGCTTGGTGTCTGTAACGTGTGGAAGTGAAATCTGTATCCCTGGGACACTATATTTAAAACCCATTTGTCCTGGGTAATGAGCTCCCAGTTCTTTGCATGAAGAGCAATCTTTCCCCCCAAAGGGGCAGTCAGTTGAGAAGTGCTTGGAAGCATTGAAAAGAAGTAATTGAGACAGTTTACCATGGGGGGAGTTATTACTCCCAGATTTAGAAGTGGAGGCCCCCCACTGCTTAGTCATGCGTGTACCCTGGGACTGAAGCCTGGGAGCTCTGCTGGATCTGAGTTTGGACTGAAGGTCTGGAAGAGGCAGGAAAGGGCCAATTCTTGTAAGGTCAATGCCTACTAATCCTTGGGAGTTGTACTTGTAAAAATCCTTTAACAGTTTGCATAGATTTAAGCTTTTTCCTCCATCTTAAGAACTTCTTCTGCCTTGTTGCCAAACAGGCAGTCCTGGTTTAAGGGAGCATCCAGTAATTTTGCTTTAACATGATCTGGGAAGGATTGCTCCTTAAGCCAAGCATGCCTTGTAAGTACAGATCCAGTTACAGCAGCCGTGCAAGATGCCTCTAGTGAATCAAAACACATTGCAAAGTATGTTTGCCAACTTGTTCAGCTGAATGGAGTAAATCCCGTAAATCCTTATTTTCAGCACAATCAGGAATAAACATAATTTTCTGTTTAAGCAATTCAGTAATATGCTGCTGATACTTTAACATATGAAACTGGCAGTTTAAGGCCCTAATGGCCAAGGTTGCAAAAGTATATACCGTCTTACCCCATCTATCCAGCGCCCTGGAGTCTCTATCAGAGGGGGTAGGATTTTTGGCAGTAGTAGCTTTAATGCCTTGGGTCCCTGTGAAATTGTCTCAGGATCCGCAGTAGGATTTTTAAAAAGGAACTTGAGACTCAGGGACCCTGTAATATCCATCAGGTTTTCTGGGGCATGAGGTAAACAGTCAGGGGCCAAGCTAGATTCCAAAAAGGCATCATCAATAAATGTCTAGTACAGGAGGTATGGCTAAAGGCCTGTGCTGGGGCAGTAGTAAGAAATCCCTAAGCCTCTTTTTAGAATCAGGGAAATCCTGACTTTCCCAAAGAAAATGCTCCCTGAGAGTATGCAAGGTTTCACCAAAAGAGAAATCCTCTGGGGGAGAAGCAGATGGAATAGAGTCCTCAGCATCAGAATCCTCATAGGTAGATAAGGGTAAGTCCTGGTCATCAGAGGAAACAGAAAATTCAGAATCCTGGTCATAAGTATCATAAGAAAACTCAGTCCTAGGTCTCTTAGAGGGGGAAGGTTGGCCTTCCCGGATTAAAGTAATAAGGTCTTCAGCCATTCTTATCATTTGTTTATTTAGGCATAGAGGCCAGACCATGCGGTCTGGGCGCCAGTTTTCTAGGCATGGTTCGAGTTTTAGACCTTGAAGAAGATGGCATTGGTTTAATATGCAAGTCAGTAGGCCTGAATACACCCTCAGAAGACTGTGCCTGCACAGCGGCTCCAGACCCATCCAAGGTAGAGACATCCGCAGGTTCTACAGTTGAAGCGTCTCGCGGCATACTGCACTCCGAATGGGTCTCAGTAGAGGCCTGTGAATCTGAAGTAGTGGCTATCAGGGGCTGCGAAAGCGAACTGGCGACTGACTTAGAAGCGTCTGCGGCAGCTTTGGACCTAGGCGGCCTGTCTTTATCTTTGCGTTTTTTCGGAATGTCGGCAGTCAGATGGCTTACCAAAGACATCAGGATAATTGAACAGAGCACCAAAATATTTAGAAGCGAAAACATACAGACTGATAGTTCATGGTTTAAATAAAGCGCAAAACAGACAGCGAGGTACATCGTGGTCAGGGCCTAGGCAAGGAATACAGTATGAATGAAAATCTTTGAGGTATTTGTTTTCCACAAGTAATGCAATTATTAACTTTTATCAGTTTAGAGCAAGAAAAAGTTTCCCCAACGGGGTACTTAGGTTTTAGTTGAAGACTTCGGTTCTAAAACTCGAAAATGAAAATTTCAGGAGTCGGCCGACCGGCACTTGCGAATTGCTTCTGCTTCAGGCACCGCACGGCAAGAGAGACACTGATGTAATGGCGTCGGCTGCATGTTTTATACCAGACTACCTGACGTCACGGAAGAAGGGACAGCAACCGATGCAGGACCCAAGACTTTGTTAATCAGGCAGACTGAGGGCTACTGCAAGCAGATAACCCAAATGTAATGACTGCAACAGTGAAACATGAAGAACATCTAGAGTTCAACAAGCAGAGACAAAAAGAGGTTAGGAAACATCTGGAAAATGGCAGTTCATTCGCAAAGAGGAAACCGGGGGACAGAATCATCACTTGTCATGACTCAGTCAAGTCTGACATATAAAGATGGGTAGAAGCAGTGGAAATAGGGGACAAGGCAACTCTGCCCATGGTCTCACAGATGCTGTTCAGAAGTAAGAGAAGATGACAGTAAAGGAATCACTAGAATAGAATGAAATGCACTGGATGTACAAAAAGAGAAAGCAAAAGACTAAGATGGTGAAAAACACAATGCAGGATAACCAGGTAGTTAAAGCCAAAGAACTAGAATGATGGGATGGTATAAATACTGCATTGAAAAGGTGGCCATTTCGGAATCAGTGATGACTATGGGAGGGAAGGAGGAGGCAAAGCAAACAAAGTCAAAAGAGCTGTGGAGGGATATGGTTGAACAGAATAATGTAAAGGACAGCACTACATATATCAAGAGGTGGTCTTGAAGTACAGACTTGGAAAATTATAAGTAATTGAGAGTCTATCAAAAATTATACTAAGAAAGGAGTTCTGGTGTAGCCAAAGGAACAAAAAAGAAACACAGCTGGCAAGGGAGAGAAAGGTAGAGTAGTGTTTATAGAGAAATTGCAAGGGGAAAAGGAAAGTGGTTCTAGAAAGGCTAGGAAGATTAGAGCAGAATCAACCAAATACTGCAAGGGGTTATACAGCCCCCATGCAGAAAACAAGTATATTTGTATACTCTGAATGGTAAGAAGTGGAGTTTATGGAAGCTGTAGATTCTGTGATTAAACAAGAAAGAAAATTTGATCAAGCAAATGAAGATGAGGAATGAAAAAAGCAATATGGTTTTCCTGGTAGAACTTTCTAGGCTGCTGAAGCAGAAACACACACACATACATATGTGGGGGGGTGCGAGCACCTTCAAAAGAGCAGCATACAGAAGATGTTTCCCTAAATCCATGTGAGAAGCAACTGCAATTAAGATCCCCCAAGAGAATCATGTGATAAGGGCTAGTGCCAGCATAACCAGCTGGTGTTCTGTAAGAATGACATGCCTTTTGAATATCAAACTGAATTATACAAGATGCTTTTGTTACAATGTTTTAGAACTGTACGGCATTTGAACTTCAAACTGATTTGCACAAATGCTTATATATTACAAATATACTAGAACTGCATGGCATTTGAAAATCAAAATGCATTTGTAAAGTTGCTAGTATTAAAAATGCATCAACACTGGGTCCTACTGGATAGAGAAAAAACAAATGTGAGACTATGTATACATGCAGGAACATACATGTGAGACTGTATGTATACATGCTAGCAAAGGAAACTGGAAGAGAAGGGGGTTAGACAGTTAGCTTACTTTTTAACTTTAAAAAAATTTATGTTAACTGGACCACTGTTAGGCCATGGAAGTGCTCGTCTCACAGCTCTGAATAGGACTGGAGACGGCATATCTGGAAAAAGCCTTTGTTCATTACGCCAGTAAAAAAAAAGGGGGGGGGGGGCGCTCCAGGCACTACCATAAACATTAGCAAAACTTTTGCATCTTATTACATCTATGCTAATATCCTGTCTCGAGTTTCAAACCGGAATAGTGAGAGAAGCAACACTCAGGTGACAAGATGAGGTCATTCTCCCAGCCATCTTGGAAATTTTAGATATTACAAAGAAATCTCTCAGTACTGAGTATTCTGTATTGGGCCTGACAAGGACCATTCACCACATCATCTGCCAAAGTGGAGAATAGTAATTCTCCTAGATTCAGTGAGGAAAATATAGTGAAGCTTAGATACTTTTTTTCTTTATTTGCCTGAGTCGGTCCATCAATGTTATTTTCAATAATTTATGTGATTTGAACTCTATGGCTTACTGTAAATATATTTCAGTATTTTCATGTCGTTTTATTATTCATCATCATCAACTATATTTAAAGTTTTTATAGTGACTGGTACTTTCAGAAAATATTTAACCTTTGAGTGCGCTTACATTTACTTGGTGACACTGTGGGCCACTCCTGAAGGCCTAGCAGTCTTGGTCAACTATTCCCATTTGTAGTAGTATTAATATTACACAGTATAATTGGACACACTTTCAGGACCTTAGAGTAGTTAATTGTGAAGTGTCTGGTGGCAGTGATAACTATCATATACTCTGGGCAGAAAGGGGCACAGCAGGTAAATCTGTGCCAGCCTTTCCCAGGTGTGTGTGTTGTGCACGTCAGCTACTTGGAGCAGGGACATGAAGTACTGGTTTCACAGACAGAGTGCTTGAGGACTTGGCTTGGACACTCAGCTGAGGATTTAACCCTTTGGCTGTGCTAGTGGGGAGCCTTAACAGGGTCCTGGAGGGAGGCAGACAACTCTAGACCCTGGGCTGACTGGGTTCCCTGTGTGCCCTTAAACAAAAGTGTACTTGGTGCAGAGAACAGCATCTGGAAATATTCTGTGTATTTCTCTGAAACTGAATGTTCCTCATTAAGTGTCAGTGGTGAGGATTGAGGCTCCTTGATCACTGGTCCAGAGGGGTCATCACAGAACATAAGCAGACATACAAAAATACTAAAACCTGGTGGACATTCTTGAAAATAAGTAGACTAAATGGGATCTATAAAGGGAAACCAATCCACTGGCAACATGTATTTTCTGTAGCAGTGTATGAAGGTCAAAAATATGAAGAACCTAGAAGCAGATGACTGCATGTTGACAGCACAGCAATACAATTAGATAATCAAAAAAAAAAAAGTTTGCGTTGTTAATTTCTGAAGATTTCAGGAAGGAACTAGGGCTCATGTGCAGTCTTAGAAAGATAAAAGTGACATCCCAGAGGTAAATCAAGAATATGGGGGAGGTAGCAGGGATCAGTGGCCAATATTGCTAAAAGTATTCGAGGTTGCAGACAGTACAGTTGTGTACCTACCATAAATGTAGATGTTAGAGTGTATTCACTGTTGCAGTCATTACACTTGGGTTATCCTGCTGGCAGACTACCCGCAGTCGGCCTGAATTCCAAAGTCCTGGTCTGGCGTCGGTTGCTGTCGCCTCTCCCCTGACGTCAGTGCGCCAGGGGTATACAAGATGCAGCAGACGCCATTTTCTTCAGTTTTTCTTGCCCCAGATGTCAGGTGCCCCCAAAAGGGTAGGCTAAAAACATTGCTTATAAAAAGCATGCACTAAAATAAACAATACCTTCATCTACAAGCAAATACACCACATAGGTTGTATAGAATAGAGAAGTACAGATAAGTCCCAGCAAAGAAAGGGGGATGGTGGGTGGGTAACCTGGACTGCAACAGTGAATACACTAACATCTACATTTATGGTAGGTACACAACTGTAATAGGTTCATCGTGTTTCATTGTTGCAGTCATTACACTTGGGTTGAATCCCAAAGCTGAGGTTGAGTGGCTGGGTCTAAATAGAATTAGAAGTGGCTATGAGGCCCTGCAGAACTGCAGTGGCAAAGCCTGCTCTGGATTTAGAGTAAAGAGGTAAGTGATAGTGCTTGGTAAAAAGTGTGCACTGAAGTCCAAATTGCAGCCTCCAAAATATCCTTGGTTGGTACTCCTCTGAGGAAGGCTGCTGAGGTGGCTGCTGCCCTGGTCAAATGTGGCCTAATGCCCTTAGGTACCGATTTGCCATGTTGTGAATAGCAGAAACGAATGCAGTGTCCTATCCATTTTGAAATAGTCTGCTTTAAGATGGCCTTTCCTTGTGATCCTGCAGCATATGCCACTAAAAGTTGCTCAGTCTTTCTGAAAGCTTTAGTTTTGTCCAAGTAGAAGCGTAGCTGTCTGTGCATGTCCAAAGAATGCAGAAGTCACTCCCCTTTATTCTGGGGATTTGGATAAAAAGTAGGCAAATGAATAATTTGATTAAGAGCCACACTGGATACTACCTTTGGCATAAATGTTGGGTTTGTCCTTAGAGAAACCCTGTCCAGATGGAAATGATAAAAGGTTCCACAGCCACTAACGCCTGTAACTCTGAGACTCTTCTTGCTGAAGTTACTGCTAGGAGCAGAGCTGTTTTCCATGATAAGAATTTTATCTCAGCTGTATTGGCTGGCTCAAAAGGAGGCAGTGTGAGCTTTTCCAAGACAAAATTGAGTTCCCATGTAGGTATCTCTGTTCTCCTTGGGGGTCTTATGTTTTTGGTACCTCTTAGGTACTGCCTTGGCAGTGGATGTGAAAAAATAGATGGTTCCGTATTGTAATGAGCTGAAATGGCAGAGGCATGGATCTTAATTGATGATATGGATAGGCCTTTGTCCAGCATCTCAGTTAGGTATTGTAAAATCTGAGGAATATTTGGAACAAGCGGGTCAATTCCTTGTGCCTGGTTCAAAGCACAGAATCTCTTCCATTTTTCTGCACAAGACTTTCTGGTGCTGGGCCTCCTGGCTTCCAAAATAACATCCATAACTGCTTTAGAGAGAGGTGTGTTCTGAGTGGTTATATTATTCGCCATGCAGACAGATTTAAGGTTCTGAGTTGGCTGTGCAGGATCTCATTGTTTTGTTGGGTCAGAAGACGAGGAATTTGAAGTAAAGTCCAGGCAGGGCCTTGAGACAAGCTCTTTAGGATTGGGTACCAGTGCTGGCGCGGCCAGTCTGGGGCAATCAGTATCATTTTTGGCTTCGCTTGTCTGACCTTTAGGAGTACCTTGGGGAGGAGAGGCAGTGGAGGAAAGGCATAAACTGTAAGGGTTTTCCAGCGGAATGATAGAGCATCCACCTTCCATGCTTGTTTGTGATAACTCCTTGTGCAGAATCTCTGTAGTTGGCAGTTGTGAGGGGAGGCAAATAGATCTATGTCTGGGCATCCCCATCTCCTTGTTATGCTGAAGACTTATGGATCTAGTTTCCACTCATGAGGGTCCATGAGGTTTCTGCTTAGTTCGTCTGCCAGAGTATTTGTCTTTCCTGGCAGGAATTGTGCTTGCAGATGCACTTGAGTCAATGCTGTGTTCCACATGACTGTAGTATTGTCTGTCTTTAGCAACAGTTGTCCTGGATGGAGTAGATCCTTGAAGGCTGTCGGGGCATTCCGTACAGCTAGCATCTCTTTTTGACTGATATGAACATGCATTTGGCTTGCGGGCCACGTGCCCTGAATACATTTTCCTGCCATGTGTCCCCCCCAGGCATAATCCGATGCATCTGTTAGTGTCTGCCTTGCTGTGGGTAAAGTGAATGGCTGTCCCTTGCTGTGGTGACAGGCCTGTGCCCACCATCGAAACTCCTGCTGCAGGCAGGGAATGAGGGTAATTAATGTTTCCAGGCTGTGGCAATGTTGAGTCCAAACACTTTTTAGATACCATTGTAGCTTCCTCATATGAAGTCTTGCATATGGAATTAGCAGAATGCAGGACGCCATGAAGCCCAAAGCCTGCAGAATTTTTCTTGCAGGTAACTGGGTTTTTGTTGCCATCTTTTCGAAGTAAGAAGTCAGTTGCCTATCTCGAGAGGGTACTAGTTTTGATTTCTTTTAGTTTACTGTGTACCCTAGGCAAATTAGTAATCTTTTCACAAACGCCAGATGCTTTAGTAGAATGCCCTTGCTCTCCGCTTGAATAAGGCAGTCGTCCAAGTAGGGATATATTTGAATTCCTCTCTGTCTGCAAAATGCAATTACTGGTGCCAGGCATTTTGTGAAGACCCTGGGCGCAGTAGAGAAGCCAAAGGGCAGAGCAGAGAATTGGTAGTGCATTGAGCCAGCTATGAATATGAGGTATCTTCTGCAGGATTGTCTGATTGGGACATGCAGGTATGCCTCTGAGGTCCAAAGTTATGAGCCAAGCCTTCTTGTCCAGCATGGGCAGAAGTTGCTGCAGTGTCAACATTTTGACTTTTGGAACGTCCAGAAAAGTATTTATAATAGACAGGTCCAGTATTGGTCTCCATGCTTTGTCCTTTCAGGGTACAAAGAAAAGCCTCGAGTAAAATCCTTGTCCTTGCTCTTGCTGTGGTACTCGCTGAATAGCCCTCATGTCCATGAGAGATTAAATTTGCTTTTGTGCCTCTGCCCATTGATTGTGTGGCAGGTCTGGCATACCTTTTGCCTTTGGAAGGGTGTGAAAGTGGAACCTGTAGCCCTAAAAAAAGAACAGTTTTGTACCTACCATAAATGTAGATGTTAGAGTGTTCACACTGCTGCAGTCATCACTCTTGGGTTATCTTGCCGTCAAGTGGTCCCACAGTCGGCCCGAGTTCCAAAGTCTTGGTCCGGCGTCGGTTGCTGTCGCTTCCTCCCTGACGTCAGTGCGCCCAGGGGTATACAAGATGCATCAGACTCCATTTTCTTCAGTTTTTCTTGCCCCAGATGTCAGGTGTCCCCAATAGGTAGGCAATACATATTACTATATAAAAATATACATATAAAAATAAGACAATACCTTCAGTCCCAAGCAAATATACCACAGAGGTTGTATAGGATAGAAAGGAATAGATAACTCCAGCTAGTTCAGAGGGGATGGAGGGAGGGTAACCTGGACTGCAGCAGTGTGAACACTAACATCTACATTTATGGTAGGTACAAAACTGTACTATGTTCATCGTGTTACAATGCTGCAGTAATCACTTTTGGGTTGAATCCCAAAGCTAAGGATGGGTGGTGGAACTAAACAGGGTTTGGAGAGGCTAGTAGGCCCTGCAGCACTGCAGTGCAAAGCCAGCTCTTGTTTTAGAGTATAGAGGTAAGTGATAGTGCTTGGTGAAGGTGTGCACTGAACTCCAAGTGGCAGCCTCCAAAATATCCTTGGTTGGTACCCCCTCTGAGGAAGGTTGTTGATGTTGCTGTAGCCCTGGTGGAATGGGGCCTGATGTTACCAGGCACAGATTTCCCATGGTGTGTGTAACAGAAATGGATACAATGTCCTATTCATTTTGAAATGGTCTGTTTTGAGATGGATTTTCCTTGAGATCCTGCAGCATAGGATACAAAGAGCTGGTCAGATTTTCTGAAAGCCTTAGTTTTATCCAAGTAGTAACATAATTGCCCGTGAATGTCCAAAGAGTGTAGTAGCCTTTCCCCTTTGTTCTGGGGGTTTGGATAAAAGGTGGGCAAATGAATGGTTTGGTTTAGGGCGACACTGGATAAAAGGAAGGGTTAGTTCGTAAAGAGACTGTCTTGATGAAAAATGATGAAAGGCTCCACTGCCATTAGGGCCATGGTATTAAGACGCCATGAAGCCCAAGGCCTGCAAAATTTTTCTTGCAGGGAATTGGGTCTTTGCTGCCATTGTTTTGAAGTACTGAGTTAGTTGTAGTTTGTCTGGCGTCAGATAAGCCATCTGGGCCGTTGTATTCAAGCTGGCACCCAGGAATGTCATTTTGTGAGGGCACTAGTTTTGATTTCTTTTCGTTTACTGTATACCCTAGGCAACTTAGAAGGTGTTTTACAAAAGCCAGATGTTGTAAGAGAATGTCCTTGCTTTCTGCTTGGATGAGGCAGTCGTCCAGGTATGGGTATATCTGAATTCTTCTTTGTCTGCAGTATGCAATTACTGGTGCCAGGCATTTTGTGAAGACCCTGGGCGCAGTAGATAAGCCAAAGGGCAGTGCAGAGAATTGGTAATGGGTTGAACCTGCAATGAAACGGAGGTATCTTCTGCAATTTTGTCTGATAGGGACATGCAGGTATGCCTCCTTGAGGTCCAATGTTACTAGCCAAGCTTTCTTGCCCAACATGGGAAGAAACTGCTGTAGTGTTAGCATCTTGAATTTGGGTACTTGCAAGAAGGTGTTTAGAATTGAAAGGTCCAGAATGGGTCTCCAAGCATTGTCCTTTCTGGGAACTAGAAAGAGCCTTGAGTAAAATCCTTGGCCTTGCTCCTGTGTAGGTACCAGTTGAATGGCTCATGTCCATGAGAGCTGTAATTTGTTTTTGTGCCTCTGCCCATTGATTTTGTGGGAGGTTTGGCATTCCTTTTATCCTTGGCAAGGTGTGGAAATGGAATCTGTATCCTTGTGAGATAATGTCTAGGACCCATTTGTCCTTTGTGACGATGTGCCAGCTGTCTGCAAAAAGTGCTAATTTTCCTCCCAAGGGAGCTGCCAAGAGAGTTTGCTTGGCAGTTTAAGTCATTGTGTTTGCCTTCTAGTAGTTTGGGACCTGTCTTCTCCTCCCTTCTGTGTTGCAGTGCCCCATTGGCGAGGTTTGTAAGGGCCTTGTGAATGACCTCTGCCCCTTGGGCGTCTGTATTTGCCCCACTGTGATCTGTCAGAAGCTGGAAAGGACCAGTTTTTCGTTTGCCAATTTCTGCTGAAACGAGGGGGTTGTACCTGCAAAAAATCCTTGACCGTCTGCATAGACTTTGCCTTATCCTCCATTTTCTTTAAAACCTCTTCTGCTTTGACACCAAATAATACATTCTGCTGTAAAGGTGCATCCAATAATTTTGCTTTAACATGATCAGGAAGGGTGTGTTCTTTTAACCAATCATGTCTACGTATGACAGAGCCAGTAACAGCTGCTCTACAGGAAGCTTCCAATGAATCAAATCCACATTGTAAAGAATGTTTGCCCACCTGTTCAGCTGCATGCAACAGATCCTGCATTTCCTTGAATTCAGACTATTCAGTATGTGTGCTCATTTTTTGTTTTAATTGACATTAGGAATTGCTGATATTTCAGCATGGGAAACTGACAATTTAATGCTCTCATAGCCAGAGTTGCTGAGCTGTATAGTTTCTTTCCCCATCTATCTAGGGCTCTGGAATCCCTTTCAGGAGGGCACATGATTTTTAGCCATAGAAGCTTTAGCTCCCTTAGGACCCTGGGAAATTGTTTCTGGGTCATCCACAGGGCTTTTATAAAAGGAATTTGAGAGAGTCAGGTACTCTGTAGTATCTGTCTGGTTTGGCTGTAGCAGGAGGTAGAGAGTCTGGATTTAGACTAGATTCTAAGTAAACATCATCCACAATGTCTAAAACTGGGGGGATAGCAAGAGGTCTGTGCTGGGGTAGTAAAAGGAACTCTGAGCCTTTTCTTAGAATCAGAGTAGTCCTGGCCTTCCCAGTGGAAGTATTCCCTCATGGTATGTAAAGTTTCCCCAAAGGAGTAGTCTTCAGGGGGAGATGCTGAGGGAATAGAGTCTTCAGCATCAGAGTCTTCATAAGGGGGAAAAGTGTAATCCTGTTCCTCAGAAGAATCTGAGGAAATTGAAACCTGGTCAGAGGAAGCATAATCCTCCTCTTGTCTTGGTCTTTTATCTGGGGGGGGGGGATAGGAACCCCTGATTAGGGTAATCAAATCTTCAGCCATCTTAAGCATCTGTTTCTTAGGCATGGGGCCTTTAACTGTAGACTGATTTACAGTCTTCTTTGGTTTTAAAGGAGTTTTAAGCTTAGCATAAGATTTAATGGCGAGTGTAGTCGGTCTGAAGACACCTTCTGCAACCGAAGGTGTTTCCACTGCACCGGGGTCTACTTCTGCTCCGGTGTCGGAAGTGCCTAATGAAGATGGCTGCATCAACTTAGTAGACTCCACTTGAGAATCCGCAGCTGTCTAGGGTTCCAGTTCTGCGGTAGTCAGGGGCTGCGTAGGTGCTTCACTGAAAACCGGAGAACCGGTGACAGGCCCAGCAGAGGCCTCGGAGTCTGGCTTGTTCCTAGGCTGCCTGTCCTTATTGCATTTTTTATGCATGCCGGTCGTCGGCTGCTCTGACGGCATGATATAATTAAATTTTCTACCAAAGTAATGCCATGCGAAGTCAAAACGGCGTTTGATAGTTTATTAAACCTAGCACAAAACCGACAACCTGTGACGTCGTGGTCTGGGCCAAGGCAAGGAATACCATAGGAATGGAAGTCCTTATGAGGTATTTGCTTCCCACAAGAAATGCAATTGTTAACTTTTTCTGACATCGGACTGAGGCAAGAAAAGGTACCAACGGGTACTTAGCTTTATTGAAGACTTCGGACTGAAATTCAAATTGAAAATCTCAGGTGTCGGCCGACTGGCACTTGCGAACTGCTTCTGCTTCGGGCACCGCACGGCAAAACAAACAGAAGAAAATGGTGTCTGATGCCTCTTGTATATTGGCGATTGACGCCAAGGAAGAAGTTACAGTCGACGCCGATCAACACTTTGAACTGTTGATTGTGGGATCGCTGACGGCAGAATAACCAGAGTGTGATGACTGCAGCAGGGTAACACTATGAAAGTACAGTTTTGTACCTACCATAAATGTAGATGTTAGAGTGTTCACCCTGCTGCAGTCATCACATTCTGTTATCCTGTCGTCAGGCGGTCCCGCAGTCGGCCAGATTTCCAAAGCCTTGGTCCGTCGGTTGCTGTCACCTCATCCCGGATGTCAGTGCGCCAGGGGTATATATATTGCAACCGATGCCATTTTCTTCAGTTTTTCTTGCCCCAGATGTCAGGTGCCCCCAAAGAGGTGATCCAAATTGGTACCAAAAGGTGAGAACACCGTACAAATACAGAAACCCCTCAGTTATAAGCAAATACATCAGTAAGGCATAGCAAAGATTTAGCCAGCAGATCAGAGGGGTTGGAGGGAGGGTAACCTGGTCTGCAGCAGGGTGAACACTAACATCTACATTTATGGTAGGTACAAAAAGTACAGTTTTGTACCTACCATAAATGTAGATGTTCGAGTGCTAATACAGCTGCAGTAATCACAGATGGGGTTTTCAGCCAGCCAGGTCTCCTCGGGTCGCAATGGTGAATTCCAAAAGTCTTTGGTCCGGGCCCGGGTTGTTGTCGCTACTCTTCTGACGCCAGGAAGGCCAGAGTATATAAGACACAGCCGACGTTTCCGGATTTCATGTTCTTTCAGTCTTTCTTGCTCCCAGATGTCAGGTGCCCCAAAAGGAAGGCAATACATAAAATGAAGCTTACCCACAAATGCAAGCAAATAAAACATAGCAGGATAACCCAGTCAGGAGGTATGAAAGGCTTCTAGGCCCCATTGGCCTTACCAAGCAGGGGAAGGAGTGGAGGGAATTCTAGATCAGTGCAGCTGTATTAGCACTTGAACATCTACATTTATGGTAGCAGGTACAAAAAACATGTTCAGGGAAAGGACCGATGGGTAACCCAAACTTCAATTTTGGGAGGTACAAAACTGGGTTGGCCAAAACCCCCCAAAGCGCAAACCTGTTTTTTTTTAATATAAGGGG
>NC_056732.1:1629758304-1629785555 GCF_019279795.1 Protopterus annectens
AAAACAATAACCCCCTAAAAAGACCGGGAAAGCCCCCATTACCCCCCCTTTTTTTGGGCCCAAAATTAAAAAAAGGCCCCCCCCTCCTTCCCCAAAAAAAAAGTAAGGGGGGAAAAAAAACCGGGACCAGTCATGTTTGGGGGTGAAGGGGGACTTAAAAAATGTCGGGACTATTTTGAAGAGAAATTTTTTTCGGGGAGCCTCTCAAAAAAAACTTCTTCTTGGGCAGTATGTCCCTAGCCTTAAGCAGCATTTTACCTTCACCTAGAATGACACTTAAATACAAACAGAAAATGACTAACTTCAATAATTGACAGTTTCTGGTGTCAGTCTAAGGAGATCCACCCATACCACTCAACCTCTTGGCGCAAGAAATCTGGACAAAGCCTAACAAAATGGAGGGAGAGAGACCCAAAAATAGGGACACATTTTAAATATTGCTCTTATAAACTTAGAAAGGTGCTAGAACAGGATTTGTGTTAACATGCATTTTCTAAAGGATATGAAGTCTGATACTCAAATGCAAGTCATTAGTGACATTCTTAAATCCCAGTGATTTTTGACAAAAGATTTTTTTGAGGACCAGTTCAAAAATGAGAAAAATCTGAACAGTTTGCAAATATCTGTACAGTTGGCATGTATGGATCCATCATCTGTCAACCTGGGACGACATGATTGACAGACCTTGATGCTTTGTCAGAAATGGTCATCTGTCACCCCTGAGATTTTGGCTACTGGCCAAGGCTCTTGCTACCCCCATAGTGCATTTTTAGGTAGGGTCTCAAGGACAAAATTCCAAACATAAAAACTCCATCTATCAAGGTCATGATGCTGAATGCTAGGAGTCTGAACACAACTGGACTCACTGGAAGCGGTCCTCACCTTGGAAGGTGCAGTCATTTGTGCAGTCACAGAGACCTGGGTTCAGGGCTTTTGACAGCACCCCAGCCATACCGAATTACACCTCCTTCCACACGTTGAGATCTAAAACGGAAGGGGTGAAAAACTAAAGGAGGCAGTATATCAATATGCATTCAAGACAAATGATAAAAGATGGACGGTGCAGTGGTGTAGAGGTTAACGTTGTCACCTCACAGCAAGAGGTTCTCCAGTTCCCGGCTGGGGTGCCTTCCGTGCGGAATGTACATGTCCTCCCCTGCGTTCATGTGGGTTTTCTCCGGGTTCCTCCCTGCATTCGTGTGTATTTTCTCCGGGTTCTCCAGTTCCCCCCCACATTAGAAAGACACTAATATGGAGCATTTCTCCCTGGGCCTCTGCTGAAAATTGACTCGTTCCAAATAGGACTTTCCCGGTTAACAAATGTTAAATAAATAAATACACCAATTGGTTAAACAGTATAACTCCCTGGAGACACTTCAGGTGCAATTAACTGTTAAGACACCTATTCAAGTTATTTGCCAGCTACAGGACCCCCTCCATGAATCAAGACACCCACTCTGCTTATTGGGATCTGCTTGAGTCTATCAAGATACATCCAAACACTATGGTTACCCATGGTTTTAGTCGACTAACTACCCATCCATTGACTGGGTAAATTACTCTTGCTCAACCTCACTTGCACAAAGGTTCTGCAACTTTAACTCCAATGCCCTGGACTAGCTGGTTGACACCCACACCCAAGGGGTGCCAACATCCTGGATCTGGTGCTCACCAATATGGGGCAAAGTACAGTTTTGTACCTACCATAAATGTAAAATGTTAGAGTGTTCACCCTGCTGCAGTCATCACACTTGGGTTATCCTGCCATCAGGTGGTCCCGCAGTCGGCCCGAATTCCAAAGTCTTGGTCCGGCGTCAGTTGCTGTCGCTTCTTCCCTGACATCAGTACGCCAGGGGTATGCAAGTGGCATCAGACGCCATTTTCTTCAGTTTTTCTTGCCCCAAATGTCAGGTGCCCCCAATAGGTAGGCAAAATATATATATCTATATATCTATATATCTATATATCTATATCTATATATGTACATATAGCTATATAAAAATTAAACAATTCCCTTAGGCACAAGCAAATACACCACAGAGGTAGCATAGGATAGAGTGGTAGAGAAATTCAGCTAGTTCAGAGGGGATGGAGGGAGGGTAACCTGGACTGCAGCAGGGTGAACACTAACATCTACATTTATGGTAGGTACAAAACTGTACTATGTTCATCGTGTTACCCTGCTGCAGTCATCACACTTGGGTTGAATCCCAAAGCTAAGGATGTGAGGTGGAATCAAACAGGGTTAGAAGAGGCTAGTAGGCCCTGCAAAACTGCAGTGGCAAAGCCAGCTCTAGTCTGAGAGTAGAGAGGTAAGTGATGGTGTTTGGTGAAGGTGTGTACTGAACTCCAAGTTGCAGCTTCAGAATATCCTTGGTTGGCACCCCCCTGAGGAAGGCTGTAGATGTAGCTGCTGCCCTGGTGGAGTGGGGCGTTATGCTAGCAGGAACTGGTTTTCCATGATGGGTGTAGCAAAAACGTATGCAATGTCCTATCCATTTTGAAATGGTCTGTTTTGAGATGGGCTTTCCTTGTGATGCTGTAGCATAGGATACAAAGAGCTTGTCAGAATTTCTGAAAGCCTTAGTTTTATCCAAGTAGTAACGTAGTCGCCTGTGAATGTCCAAGGAGTGCAGGAGTCTTTCTCCTTTGTTCTGCGGATTTGGAAAAAAGGTGGGTAAATGGATAGTTTGATTTAGAGCCACACTGGATACCACCTTTGGCATAAAGGAGGGGTTAGTTCGTAGAGAGACTCTGTCTTGAAAAATGATGAAAGGCTCTACTGCCATTAGTGCCTGTAGCTCCGAGACTCTTCTGGCTGAAGTAATTGCTAGCAGCAGGGCAGTTTTCCATGATATAAACTTTAAATCAGCTGAGAAAGCTGGCTCAAACGGTGGTAGCGTAAGCTTTTCCAGAACAAAGTTGAGGTCCCAAGTTGGCGTGGGTGCTCTCCTGGGAGGCCTTATGTTTTTGGCCCCTCTGAGGTACTGCCTTAGAAGAAGTGGATGTGAAAATAAGGGAGGATCCGTGTTGTAGTGAGCTGAAACAGCTGAGGCGTGGATTTTAATAGATGAAAAGGAAAGTCCTTTGTGTAACATCTCAGTTAAATATTGTAGAATCTGAGGTATGTCCAGCTCAAGGGGATTTTGGCCTTTAGCTTGGTTCCAGGCGCAAAATCTTTTCCATTTGTCTGAGTAGGCTTTCCTGGTGCTGGGCCTCCTGGCCTCCAGAATGACATCCATAACAGCTTGTGATAGAAGAGCTGGCTGGTTGTTTAGGTGATTTGCCATGCAGCCAGATTTAAGGTCTTGAGCTGGCTGTGTAGAATCTGGCTGTCTTGCTGTGTGAGCAGATGAGGAATTTGTGGTAAAATCCATGGTGGGCCATGTTCCTTAGTAGTGGGTACCAGTGCTAGCGTGGCCAGTCTGGGGCAATGAGTATCATTTATGGTCTCTCCATTCTGACTTTCAGTAGCACCTTTGTTAGAAGGGGCAGTGGAGGAAAGGCATATACTGTCAACATTTTCCAACTGAATGAGAGTGCGTCCACTTTCCAAGCTAGATGGTGGAATGTCCTTGTGCAAAATTTTGGTAGCTGATAGTTTTGGGGGTTGGTGAACAGATCTATGTCTGGGAAGCCCCATTTTTGAGTTATCATTGCAAATACTTGTGGATCCAGTTTTCTTTCTTCCTGGCAGGAATTGTGCTTGTAATTGAACTTGGTAAGTCAGTGCTGTGTTCCACAAGGTCATTGCTTGCCTGCATAGAGGGTAGGAGTGTGTACCCCCTTGCTTGTTTATGTACCACATTACTGTGGTATTGTCCGTCCTTATAAGTTGTCCTGGATGTAAGAGGTCCTTGAAAGCTGTCAGAGCATTCTCAACAGCTAGCATTTTTTTTTGATTGATGTGCAGATATCTTTGATCTGTAGTCCATTTGCCTTGAACACACTGCCCTGCCATGTGTGCTCCCCAGGCATAGTCCGATGCATCTGTTGTCAGTTTGCCTGGCTGGGGGTAAGGTGAAAGGTTGACCCTGGTTGAGGTGACATGCCTGTGACCACCATAAAAACTGTTGAAGGCAGGGGATGAGAGGTATCATTGTTTCCAAGCTGTGGCTGTGTTGGTCCATACGCTTTTCAGGTACCATTGTAATTTCCTCATATGCAGTTTTGCAAATGGTATTGGTAGTATGCAAGATGCATTGAATCCCAAGGCCTGCAGAATTTTTCTTGCAGGGAGTTTGGACTTTGTTGCCATTATTTTGAAGTATTGAGTTATAGTTGCTTGTCTGGCGTGAGATAAGCCATCTGGGCTGTTGTATTCAAGCTGGCACCCAGGAATGTCATGTTTTGTGAGGGCACTAGTTTTGATTTCTTTTCGTTTACTGTGTACCCTAGGCAACTTAGGTGTTTGACAAACGCCAGATGTTGTAAGAGAATGTCCTTGCTTTATGCTTGATGAGGCAGTCGTCCAGGTATGGGTATATCTGAATTCCTTTTTGTCTGCAGTATGCAATTACTGGTGCCAGGCATTTTGTGAAGACCCTGGGCGAAGTAGATAAGCCAAAGGGCAGTGCAGAGAATTGGTAATGGGTTGAACCTGCAATGAAACGGAGGTATCTTCTGCAATTTTGTCTGGTAGGGACATGCAGGTATGCCTCCTTGAGGTCCAACGTTACTAGCCAAGCCTTCTTGCCCAACATGGGAAGAAGCTGCTGTAGTGTTAGCATCTTGAATTTGGGTTCTTGCAAGTAGGTGTTTAGAATTGAAAGGTCCAGAATGGGTCTCCAGGCATTGTCCTTTCTGGGGACTAGAAAGAGCCTTGAGTAAAATCCTTGGCCTTGCTCCTGTGTAGGCACCAGTTGAATGGCTCATGTCCATGAGAGCTGCAATTTGTTTTTTTGCCTCTGCCCATTGATTGTGGCAGGTTTGGCATTCCTTTTATCCTTGGCAAGGTGCGAAAATGGAATCTGTATCCTTGTGGGATAATGTCTAGGACCCATTTGTCCTTTGTGATGATGTGCCAGTTGTCTGCAAAAAATGCTAATTTTCCTCCCAAGGGAGCTGCCAAGAGAGTTTTGCTTGGCAGTTTGAGGATTAAGTCATTGTGTTTGTCTTCTAGTAGTTTGGGGCCTGTCTTCTCCTCCCTTCTGTGTTGCAGTGCCCCATTGGCGAGGTTTGTAAGGAATTTGTGCTTGACCTCTGCCCCTTGAGTGTCTGTATGTGCCCCTCTGTGGCCTGTCAGAAGCTGCAAAGGACCAATTTTTTGTTGGCCAATTTCTGCTGAAGCGAGGGGGTTGTACCTGTAAGAAATCCTTGACCGTCTGCATAGACTTTGCCTTATTCTCCATTTTCTTTAAAACCTCTTCTGCTTGGACACCAAATAAGACATCCTGCTGTAAAGGTGCATCTAGTAATTTTGCTTTAACATGATCAGGCAGAGTTTGTTCCTTTAATCAAGCATGCCTGTGTATGACAGACCCAGTAACAGCTGCTCTACAGGAAGCTTCCAATGAATCAAATCCACATTGTAAAGTATGTTTGCCCACCTGTTCAGCTGCATGCAACATATCCTGCATTTCCTTGAATTCAGGCTGTTGAGAGTGTGTGCTCATCTTTTGTTTTAATTGAGATATTAGGAGTTGCTGATATTTCAGCATGTGAAATTGACAATTTAATGCTCTCATAGCTAGAGTAGCTGAGGTGTAAACCTTCTTCCACCTATCTAGTGCTCTCGAGTCCCTGTCAGAGGGCACAGGATTTTTAGCCATAGAAGCCTTGGCCCCTTTGGGACCCTGGGAGATTTCTTCTGGGTCAGCAACAGAACTTTTGTAAAGGAATTTGTGTGAGTCAGGCACTCTATAATATCTGTCTGGTTTGGCTGGAGCAGGAGGCAGAGAATCTGGATTTAGACTAGATTCTAAGTAAACATCATCCACAATGTCTAAAACTGGAGGGATAGCAAGTGCTTTGTGTTGGGGAAGTAAAAGAAACTCTTGGAGCCTTTTCTTTGAGTCGGAGTAGTCCTGACCTTCCCAGTGGAAATGTTCCCTCATGGTATGTAAGGTTTCCCCAAAGGAATAGTCTTCGGGGGAGATGCTGAGGGAATGGAGTCTTCAGCATCAGAATCTTCATAAGGAGGAAAGGAGTAATCCTGCTCCTCAGAGGAGTAGGAGGAAATAGAAACTTGATCAGAGGAAGCATAATCCTCCTCTTGTCTTGGACTTTTGTCTGGGGGGGGGGGGGGGGTGAGCCCCTGATCAGAGTAATCAAATCTTCAGCCATCTTAAGCATCTGTTTCTTAGGCATGGGGCCTTGAACTGGAGACTGATGTACAGTCTTTTTAGGTTTTAAAGGAGTCTTAAGCTTAGCATAAGATTTTATGGTGAGAGTAGTCTAAAGACACCTTCTGTAACCGAAGGTGTTTCCACAGCACCGGCTTCTCCTTCTGCAATGTTGTCGCTAGAGCCTAAAGAAAATGGCTGCGTCGGCCTAGTACTCTCTGATAGAGAATCCAAAGCGGTCTGGGATTCCAATTCTGCAGTCCTCATGGGCTGCGTAGGCGCCTCACTGAAAACCGGAGAACCGGCGACAGGCCCAGCTGAGGCCTCGGATTCTGTCTTGGATCTAGGCTGCCTGCCCTTATCTTTGCGTTTTTTATGCACGCCGGTAGTCGGTTGCTCCGACGGCATAGTATAATTAAATTTCCTACCGAAGTAGTGTCGAGTGAAATCAAAGCGTCACTTTATAGTTCGCTTACTGAACCTATCACAAAACAGACCAGTGACGTCGTGGTCTGGGCCTAGGCAAGGTACACAATAAGAATGAAAGTCCTTATGAGGTATTTGCTTCCCACAAGAAATGCAATTGTTAACTTTTTCTGACATAGGACTGAGGCAAGAAAAGATTCCCCAACGGGGTACATAGCTTTGAAGACTTCGGACTGAAATTCGATTAGAAAATCTCAGGTGTCGGCCGACCGGCACTTGCGAACTGCTTCTGCTTCAGGCACCGCGCAGCAAGAAAGACTGAAGAAAATGGCATCGGATGCCACTTGTATACCACTGGCGCACTGACGTCAGGGAAGAAGCGACAGCAACAGACACCGGACCAAGACTTTGGAATTTGGGCCGACTGCGGGACCGCCTGATGGCAGGATAACCCAAGTGTGATGACTGCTGCAGGGTAACACGATGAACATCACTGTAGCACTCCCACTGTGAGGTCCTCCCTGGTGAGATCAGATCACAAATTAGTCTACTTGCAAGTAACTATCACACCTAACCCCCACACAGCAGCAACTAAACTAAAAAACTTCTACAGAGGAGATTATAACCTCTTACGGGATGGTATAAAATAGCTTCACTGCACCTCCTCCCTCAGATGGAAAGTACAAGTTGTGTACACTTACCATAAATGTAGATGTTAGAGTGTATTCACTGTTGCAGTCATCTGCTGGCAGGTTGCCCTCTCAGTCAGCCTGAATTCCAAAGTCTTGGGTCCTGCGTCTGTTGCAGTCTTCTCTTCCATGACGTCAGGTCGTCAGGGGTATAAACCATGCAGCAGACAATTTTTTTTTAGTTTTTCTTGCCCCCGATGTCAGGTGCCCCCAAAAAGGTAGCATTATATATACATGCATCAATATAAACTTTACCTTCATCTACAAGCAAATGCACCACATAGGTTGTAGAAGATAGAGAAGGAAAGATAAACTTTAGAATGACAGGGGGATGGCGGGAGGGTAACTTGGACTGCAACAGTGAATACACTCGAACATCTACATTTATGGTAAGTGTACACAACTTTTACTATGTTCTTCGTGTTTCACTGTTGCAGTCATTACATTTGGGTAGAATCCCAAAGCTATGGTTGGGAGGTAAACGGCATTAGGTGCGGCTAAAAGGCCCTGCAGCACTGCAGTGGCAAAGCCTGCCCTGGAGTTGGAGTAAAGAGGCAAATGGTAATGCTTTGTAAAGGTGTGAACAGAACTCAAGTAGCAGCCTCTAGAATGTCTTTGGTTGGTACTCCTCTGAGAAAGGCTGCTGAAATACCTGCAGCTCTGGTGGAATGAGACCTAATGACCTTGGACACAGGTTTACCATGGTGTAAGTAGCAGAAACTGATGCAGTGGCTTATCCACTTTGAAATTGTCTGCTTTGAAATAGACTTTCTTTCTGATCCTGCAGCATATGACACTAGTAATTGCTCAGTTTTTCTTAAGAGCTTTAGTCCTGCTCAAGTAGAATCTTAGCAGTCTGTATACGTCCAAGGAATGCAGAATTCTCTCCCCTTTGTTCTGTGGATTTGGATAAAAAGTTGGCAGATGAATTGTTTGGTTAAGAGCCACACTGGAAACCACCTTGGGCATAAAAGTAGGATTTGTCCTCAGAGACACCCTGTCTGGGTAAAATATGATAAAAGGCTCTACAGCCATGAGGACCTGTAGCTCTGAAACTCTTCTTGCTGAAGTAATTGCAAGTAGCAGAGCTGTCTTCCATAAGAACTTTATATCAGCGGTAGCAGCTGGTTCAAATGGAGGCAGGGTGAGCTTTTCCAACACAACTGAGGTCCCATGCAGGTAATGGTGATCTTCTAGAAGGCCTTAAAGTTTTGGCTCCTCTAAGATACTGCTTTATTAAAAGGATGAGAAAAGATTGGTGGCTCTGTATTGTAATGAGTCGAAATGGCAGAGACATGGATTTTGACTGATGAGAAAGATAGGCCTTTGTCAAGCATCTCCGTCAAGTATTGTAATATCCGAGGAATATGTGGGTTCTGCTGCATCAGTTCCTTGTGCTGGATTCCAAGCCCAGAATCTCTATTAGTCAGCATATGATTTTCTAGTACTAGACTTTCTGGCTTGCAAAATGACATCCATCAAAGCTTTACTGAGAGGTGTCGTTTGTATGATTGCATGATTAGCCATGCTGCCAGGTTCAGAGTCTGTAGTTGATTGTGCAGGATCTGATAGTTTTGCTGGGACAACAGTTGAGGTCTGAGGTGAGGTCCAAGCTGGGTATTGAGACAAGTTCCTTAGGATTGGGTACCAGTATTGGCGGAGCCAGCCCGGGGCAATTAATATCTTTGGCTTCTCTTGTCTGACTTTTAGGAAGACCTGGGGTAGAAGAGGCAGAGGAGAAAAGGCGTAAACGGATAGGTTTTTCCAACTGAAGGATAGAGCATCCACTTTCCATGCTTGTCTGTGATAAGTCCTTGTGCAGAATCTTTTCAATTGATAATTTTGAGAACAGGCAAATAGATCTATGTCTGGGCTCCCCCATTTCTCTGTTATCATGCTGAAGACTTGCGGATTTAGTTTCCACCCGTGAGGATCCATAAGGTTTCTGCTTAAATCGTCTGCCAGAATGTTTTGTTTTCCTGGCAGGAATTGAGCTTGAAGATGTATTTGGAAGGTCAAAGCTTTGTCCCACAGTGCCATGGCTAATCTGAAAAGGGGGTATATGTGTGTGCCCCCTTGCTTGTTTATATACCACGACTGTGGTGTTGTCAGTCTATCAGTAGTTGCCCTGGAAGAAGTAAGTCCTTGAAGGCTGTTGGGGCACTTTGAACTGCTAGCATCTCTTTCTGGTTGATATGTAAATGCATTTGTTTTCGTGCTCGTATGCCCTGAATGCATCTTCCTGCCATGTGGGCCCCCCAGGCATAATCTGATGTGTCTGTTAAGGTTTGGCTGGCAGGGGTAGAGTGAAGGGCCGTCCCATGTTTTGGTGACAGGCCTTTATCCACCACAGAAACACCTGTTGCAGGCAGGGAATGCGAGGGATCATCGTTTCCAGACTGTGTGAATGTTGACTCCATAAACCTTTTAGGTACCATTGAAGTTTCCTCATATGCAGTCTTGCATATGGAATTAGTAGGATGCAGGATGCCATGTAGCCCAGAGCCTGCAGAATTTGTCTTGCAGAAGACTGTGCTTTTGTTGCCATCAGTTTGAAGTAAGTAGTCACTTGCCTTTGTTTGTCTGGCGTGAGATAAGCCATCTGGGCAGTTGTATTCAAGCTTGCACCCAGGAAATGCAATCTTTTGAGAGGGTACCAGTTGTGATTTTTCATTTATTGTGTACCCTAGGCATGTTAGAAGCCTTCTCACAAATGCCAGGTGTCGAAGAAGAATGTCCTTCTCTGCTTGAATGAGACAGTCGTCCAAGTAAGGATATATTTGTATACTACTTTGTCTGCAAAATGCAATTCCTGGTGCCAGGCACCTTGTAAAGACCCTGGGCGCAGTAGATAAACCAAAGGGCAGTGCAGAGAATTGGTAATGCATTAAGCCAGCCTTGAATCTGAGAATCTTCTGCACGACTGTCTTATTGGGACATGCAGGTATGCCTCTTAGGTCTAAAGTCACCAGCCAAGCATTCTTGCTCAGCATGGGCAGAAGCTGCTGCAAAGTCAGTATTTTGAATTTTGGAATGTCCAGGTATGTGTTCAAAATCGATAAATCCAGTATTGGCCGCCAGGCCTTGCCCTTTCTGGGTACCAAGAACAGTAGAGTAAAAACCTTGTCCTTTTTCCTGTTCTGGTACTGTCTGAATGGCCCTCATATCCATGAGCGACGTAACCTGTTTCTGTGCCTCTGCCCATTGATTTTTTGGCAGATCTGGCCAACCCTCTGCCATTGGCAGAGAGTGGAAATGGAATCTGTATCCATGTGATACGATGTTTAGTACCCACTTGTCCTGGGTTAACTGCCAATTTTGAGCAAAAAGTGCTAATTTTCCCCCTATGGGTGCTGCCAAAAGATAAGTGCTTGGTGTTGGCAAAGGGAAGTCATTGGGATTGCTTTCTATAAGTTTGCGCTTTATCTCCCGGAGGTGGATGCGCCCCATTGCTTTGACCTATACGAGTCTTGCGCCTGGTAACTGGAACCCTTAGGGCGTCTGGATTTGCCCCTTTGAGCTCTGACACAGAAAAAGACCAATTTTTTGTAGGCCAGTGTCTACTGAATCTTGGTGGCTGCACTTGTAAGAAGTCTTGAATAGTTTGCATAGACTTAGCTTTGTCTTCCATTTTCTTTAAAACTTCTTCTGCCTTAATACCAAACAGAGAATCATGCTGTAAAGGTGCATCTAGCAATTTAGCTTTAACATGATCAGGCAAATTTTGTTCCTTTAACCAGGTATGCCTCCTAATCACAGATCCAGTAACTGTGGCCCTGCAGGAGGCCTCTAAAGAATCAAAACCACATCGCAAAGTATGCTTTGCAACTTGTTCAGCTGCATGCAATAATTCCTTCAATTCTTTATTTTCTGCACATTCTGAAATAATCATTTTCTGTTTCAGCAATCCCATAACATGTTGTTGGTACTTAAGCATATGAAATTGACAGCTGAAGGCCCTGATTGCCAAGGTTGCAGATGCATAAACCTTTTTTCCCCCCATCTGTCCAGTGCCCTTGAATCTCTGTCAGAGGGGGTAGGATTTTTTGCTGTTGAGGCCTTAATACCCTTTGGGCCCTGTGAAATAGTTTCAGGATCAGCAGCAGGGTTTCTAAATAAAAAATTATGCGAGTCAGGGACCCTGTAATACCTATCAGGCTTACTGGGAGTCGGAGGTAAGGAGTCAAGCTCGACTCCGAAAACACATCACCCACAAAGTCTAAAATGGGGGAATGGCTAAAGGCTTGTGCTGAGGGAAAGGAGGAAATCCCGGAGCCTCTTTTGATTCTGAGAAGTCTTGACTCTCCCAGTGAAAATGCTCCCTCAAAAGTATGCAAGGTTTCTCCAAATGAATAATCCTCAGGAGGAGATGCAGATGGAATGGACTCCTCAGCATCAGAATCCTCACAGGGAGGTATAGATAATTCCTGATCAGAAGAAATAGAAACCTGATCTGAAGATTCATAATCAGGAGGGGGATGGGTACCCCTGATCAAGGTAATAAGGTCCTCAGCCATTTTGATCATCTGTTTTTTAGGCACAGAGGCCTGTGCACGTGGCTCATGCGTTGTTTTTTAGTTTTAGAAGTTGCTTTTGTCTTAGGTTTTGCAGCTTTCATCTGTTTGATATATGAATGTTGAGGTCTGAATGCACCCTCAGAAGCCGGTGCCTGCTCAGCGGCTCTGGACCCATCCGAGGGAGATACATCCATCGGTCCAATACCTTGAGCATCTAGCGGGATGCCGGACGCCACATGGGTGTCTGTAAAGGCCTGCGACTCCAAGGTAGTGGGTATCAGGGGCTGCAAAAGTGCCTCACTGAGTACCGGCAACTGTTTTAGGAGAAGCTTTGTTGCTTTTGGATCTCGACTGCCTTTCTCTGTCCTTTTCTTTGCGTTTTTTAAGCCCTCCGGTAGTCGGATTGCTATCAGACGACATTTCTGGGTAGTTAAATCTGTTTCCAAAATACTTTGATGCAAAAATATGACTACGCTTAATAGTGCGTTGGTTAAATCTAGCACAAAACCGACAGCCAGGCACGTTGTGATTAGGGCCTAGGCAAGGAATACAGTATAAATGGAAATCCTTATGAGGTATTTGCTTCCCACAAGTAATACAATTATTAACCTTTTCTGACATCGGTAAAAAGCAAGAAAAAAGTTTCCCCAATGGGGTACTTAGCTTTAGTGAAGACTTCGGTTCTGAAACTCAAAAATTTCAGTAGTCGGCCGACCGGCACTTGTGAAATGCTTCTGCTTCGGGCACCGCGCAGCAAGAAAGACTAAAGAAAATGCTGTCGGCTGCATGTTTTATACCCCTGACGTCATGGAAGAGAAGACCGCAACAGACGCAGGACCCAAGACTTTGGAATTCAGGCCGACTGAGGGCAACCTGCCAGCAGATTACCCAAATGTAATGACTGCAACAGTGAAACACGAAGAACATCTGGCAACTATGCAGAGCTCTACACCAATGCTTTATACAGACACCTGTATAACTGTATTGACTGGGCCGTACCAGACGGGATGAAAACAAGCTCCTCAAGGAAGAGCAAACCTGCCTTGGTGGACAACTGCCATTAATAGGCTTTACAACAGGAAGAAACTGCTGTCTAAGAGTAAGAGGGAGCAAACCCTCCTAAACTGGAAACGCTCCCTCCACAGCTTAAACAAGCAAAGAAAGCAAACTAAGAGTCCAAATTAAATTCCTCAACAAAGGACAACCACATGGCATTGTACAGTTACATCCGTAACTGTAAAACAAAAGGCTCAGATTTGTGCAGAACTGGTAGTTAATGATAGCACAAATACTGACCCTTGGACATAGCTAACCTGTTGACCAACAGGTTCTGTGAAAACTTCACTCCCCTGTCCCTGCCACACGTACACCATAACATCCCTACCACCTGTCCCCTACCTTGTATCTGTAAAGAGCAGGTCGTAAATGCCCTAAGGCCAAAACCATAGCATCTATGGGACCTGATAACATCCCAGGTTGCATCCTACATGGGCTCCAATATGAATTGGCACCACCATTGGGTACTCTTCAATCATAGTCCAAGCACTGGCGTCGTACCAGCTGAATGGAAAACAGCCACCGTTATTTCCTTGCACAAAGGTGATGCTTCCACTGCCCCTGGGAACTACTGACCTATTCGCCTGACTAGCCTCATCTGCAAGGCCATGGAGCGAATCATCAGACGTATAAACTATACACCAGAATTGACACCAACAGAGTTTATAGTCATTTAGAAGAAAATTCAATCATGGCAACAGAGCAAAAGGGTAATAAAAAAGTCATAAGGAACAAAGGATCATCTAATCGCTAAATAAAGTCATAAAGGAGAACTGCAAAAAGGGGAAGAATCCAAGTATGGTATGGTTAGAGTAAAAAAAAAAGGCATTTGATAGTATCCCACATTCATGGATAAGAGCGTGCTTAAAATGTATAAGATGCACCCTACACTGATCAGTTACATTAAAGTGACCATGAAACAGTAACAGTCATTAAGCCATGATAAAGGACAAATTACTCCAGGAATAAAAATTGAAAGGGGGATATTCCATGGCAACTCCCTGTCACCACTGCTATTTTGTCTTGCCCTTAACCCTTTAAGCTGTCTTCTACTTAACAGATTAGTCCATGGTTATAATTTGGCTCCTAGAAAACTAAGTGTAAAGACCTCTCATCTTCTCTTTGTCGATTTAAAAACTACAGTTGTGTACCTACCATAAATGTAGATGTTAGAGTGTACTCACTGTTGCAGTCATTACAATTGGGTTATCCAGCTGGCAGGCTACCTGCAGTCGGCCTGAATTCCAAAGTCTAGCTCCGGCGTCGGTTGCTGTCACCTCCTCCCTGATGTCCGTGCGCCAGGGGTATAAAAGATGCAGCCGACGCCATTTTCTTGGGTTTTTCTTGCCCCAGATGTCAGGTGCCCCCAAAAAGGTAGGCTAAAAATGTCAATAAAGCATGTGTGCAGCAAGTAACAAGTTTCCTTCATCGACAAGCAAATACACCACATAGGTTGTATAGAACAGAGAAGTACAGATAAGGTCCAGCAAAGATAAGGGGGATGGTGGGTGGGTAACCTTGACTGCAACAGTGAATACACTCTAATTTATGGTAGGTACACAACTGTACTATGTTCGTCGTGTTTCACTGTTGCAGTCATTACAATTGGGTTGAATCCCAAAGCCAAGGTTGGGAGGCTGGCACTAAATAGAATTAGGAGCGGCTATGAGGCCCTGCAGAACTGCAGTGGCAAAGCCTGCCCTGGATTTGGAGTAGAGTGGTTAAGTGGTAGTGCTTTGTAAAAGTATGCACTGAACTCCAGGTTGCTGCCTTTAAAATGTCTTTGGTGGGCGCTCCTCTGAGGAAGGCTGCTGAAGTGGCTGCTGCTCTGGTTGAATGTGGCCTAATGCCCTTGGGCACTGATTTGCCATGTTGAGAATAGCATAGACGAATGCAGTGACCTATCCACTTTGAAATAGTCTGCTTAGAAATAGCCTTTCCTTGTGATCCTGCAGCATATGCTACCAGTAATTGCTCAGTCTTTCTGAAAGTTTTGGTTATGTCCAAGTAGAAGCGCAGCTGTCTGTGTATGTCCAAAGAATGCAGAATTTTCTCACCCTTATTCTGTGGGTTTGGATAAAATGTAGGCAAATGAATAGTTTGGTTGAGGGCCACACTGGACACTACCTTAGGCATAAAAGTGGGGTTTGTCCTTAGAGAAACCCTATCTGGATGGAAGATAAAAGGTTCCACAGCCATGAGTGCCTAACTCTGAGACTCATCTTGCAGAGGTTATTGCTAAGAGAAGAGCTGTTTTCAATGATAAAAAAATTTATATCAGCTGTGGCGGCTGGCTCAAAAGGAGGCAGAGTGAGTTTTTCCAAGACATAATTGAGGTCCCATGCAGGTATTTGTGATCTCCTTGGAGGCCGTAAGTTTTTGGCTCCTCTGAGGTACTGCCTTAATACAGGATGAGAAAAAATAGGTGGCTCTGTATTGTAATGAGCTGAGATGGCAGAGGCATGAATCTTAATTGATGAAAAGGATAGGCCTGTGTCCAGCATCTCAGTTAAGTATTGCAAAATCTGAGGGATATTTGGAACAATCATGTCAATTCCTTGTGCCTGGTTCCAAAGCACAGAATCTCTTCCATTTTTCTGCATAAGATTTTCTGGTACTGGGCCTCTTGGCCTCCAGGATAACATCCATAACCACTTTAGAGAGAAGTGTGTTTTGAAAAGCTACATTATCCGCCATGCTGCCAGATTTAAGGTCCTGAGTTGGCTGTGTGGGATCTGATTGTTTTGTTGGGTCAGTGAGGAATTTGAGGTAATGTCCAAGCTGGGCATTGAGTCAAGCTCCTTAGGATTGGGTACCAACACTGGCGAGGCCATTCTGGGGCAATCAGTATCATTTTTGGCTTCTCTAGTCTGACCTTTAGGAGTACCTTGGGGAGGAGAGGCAGTGGGGGAAAAGGCGTATACTGTTAAGTTTTTCCAGCTGAAAGATGGGGCATCCACTTTCCATGCTTGCGATAAGTCTTGTGCAGAATCTCTGTAGTTGGCAGTTGTGAGGGGAGGCAAATAGATCTATGTCCGGGTATCCCCAATTCCTTGTTATGTTGAAGACTTGTTGATCCAATTTCCACATGAGGGGATCCATGAGGTTTCTGCTTAGTTCATCTGCCAGATTATTTTTCTTTCCTGGCAGGAATTGTGCTTGCAGATGTACTTGGTAAGTAAATGCTGTGTCCCACAAAGTCATGGCTAGGCTGCAAAGGGGGTAGGAATGTGTGCCTCCCTGCTTGTTTATGTACCACATGACTGTAGTATTGTCCATCTTTATTAGTAGTTGTCCTGGATGAAGTAGATCCTTGAAGGCCATCAGGGCATTTTGAACAGCTAGCATCTCTTTTTTATTGATATGTAGATGCATTTGGTTTGCGGACCATGAGTCCTGAATACATCTTCCTGCCATGTGGGCCCCCCAGGCATAATCCGATCATCTGTTGTCAATGTTTGCCTGGCTGGGGGCATGGTGAATGGCTGTCCCTTGTTGTGGTGACAGGCCTTTGCCCACCATCGAAACTCCTGCTGTAGGCAGGGAATGTGTAATTATTGTTTCCAGGCTGTGGCAATGTTGAGTCCCAACACTTTTTAGATACCATTGTAGTTTCCTCATATGCACTCTTGCATATGGAATTAGCAGCATGCATGATGCCATGAAGCCCAAAGCCTGCAGAATTTTTCTTGCAGTTAACTGGATGCTAGTTGTCAATCTTTTGAAATAAGTAGTCAGTTGCCTTTGTTTGTCTGGCATGAGATAAGCCATCTGGGCAGTTGTATTTAAGCTTGCACCCAGGAATATTATCTCTTGAGAGGGTACAAGTTTTGATTTCTTTTAGTTTACTGTGTACCCTAGGCATGTTAATCTTTTTACAAAACGCCAGATGCTGTAGTAAGTCCTTGTTCTCTGCTTGAATAAGGCAGTTGTCCAAATAAGGATATATTTGTATTCCTCTGTCTGCAAAATGCAATTACTGGTGCCAGGCATTTTGTGAAGACCCTGGGTGCAGTAGATAAGCCAAAGGGCAGTGCAGAGAATTGGTAGTGCATCGAGCCAGCTATGAATCTGAGGTATCTTCTGCAGGATTGTCTGATTGGGACATGCAGGTATGCCTCTTTTAGGTCTAAAGTTACAAGCCAAGCCTTCTTTCCCAGCATGGGCAGAAGCTGCTGTAGAGTCAACATTTTGAATTTTGGGATATCCAGGTAAGTGTTTAGAATAGATAGGTCCAGTATTGGCCTCCAGGCTTTGTCCTTTCTGGGCACCAAGAAAAATCTTGAGTAAAATCCTTGCCCCTGCTCTTGCTGTGGCACTTGCTGAATGGCCCTCATGTCCATGAGGGATGAAACTTGCTTTTGTGCCTCTGCCAATTGATGTTTTGGCAGGTCTGGCATACCATTTGCCCTTGGCAGGGTGTGAAAGTGGAACCTGTATCTTTGTGACACTATGTTCAAGACCCATTTGTCCTGGATGATTAGGTGCCAGTATTGAGAAAAAAGTGCCAGTTTTTCCCCTAAAGGAGCTGCCAGTAGATAAGTGCTTGGCACTGGCAGGGGGAAGTCATTGGGACTGCTTTCTGTATGGCTGTGACTTGTCTTCTCCGCTTTTGGAGGTAGAAGCACCCCACTGTTTAGACCTGTATGAGCCTTGGGGCTGGGATCTGCTTCTAGGGCATCTGCATCTGCCTCTTAGTGGCCTGTCTGACACTGGAAAGGACCAATTCTTTGTAGGCCAGTGTCTGCTAAATTTTGGAGGCTGTACCTGTAAGAAATCCTTGACCGTCTATAGATTTGGCTTTGTCCTCCATTTTCTTCAGTACCTCTTCTGCTTTAACACCAAACAAAGTATCATGCTGTAATGGAGCATCTAATAATTTTGCTTTAACATGATCAGGCAGATTCTGTTCCTTTAACCAAGCATGCCTCCTAATGCCAGAACCCATAACAGCGGCTCTGCAGGAGGCCTCCAAAGAATCAAAACCACATTGTAAAGTATGCTTTCCAAGTTGTTCAGCTGCATGCAATAAATCCTGCATTTCTTTATTTTCTCCACATTCAAAATTTGTCAACATTTTCTGTTTAAGCAGTGACATTATGTATTGCTGATATTTAAGCATATGAAACTGACAATTTAAAGCCCTTATAGCCAAGGTAGCAGAAGTGTAAATCTTTTTCCCCCATCTGTCTAGTGCCCTGGAATCTGTCAGAGGGGGTAGGGTTTTTTGCAGTGGAAGCCTTGACGCCCTTGGGACCCTGAGAGAGAGCTTCTGGGTCAGCTGCAGGGTTTTTAAAAAGAAATTTGTGGGAGTCTGGAACCCTGTAGTATCTGTCTGGCTTAATAGGAGCTGGAGGTAAGGAGTCAGGAGTCAGACTGGACTCTGAAAATACATATACAATGTCTAGTGCAGGTGGAATAGAAAGGGGCCTGTGCTGAGGCAGTAAAAGAAAATCACTGAGCCTTTTCTTAGATTCAGAATAATCTTGGCTCTCCCAGTCGTAATGCTCCCTCATGGTATGCAGCATTTCCCCAAAAGAATAATCCTCAGGTGGAGAAGCTGAGGGAATAGATTCTTCAGCATCAGAATCCTCATAAGGAGGAAGAGAGTATTGCTGTTCAGAAAAGGAATCAGAAGAAATGGAAACCTGATCTGAAGATTCATATTCTATCTCTTGCCTAGGCTACTTGTCAGGAGGGGGATGAGAACCCCTGATCAAAGTAATCAGGTCTTCGGCCATTTTGAGATTCTGTTTTTTAGGCATGGAGGCCTGCCATGGGGCTGTTGTATACTTGTTTCTTTGTCTTTAAAGCTGCTTTAGTCTTTGCCTTTGAAGCTGAAGTCATTTTAACATATAATTGTGTAGGCCTGAAAGCGCTCTCAGAAGCCGATGCCTGCTCAGCGGCTCCGGACCCATCTGAGGGAATGGTTTCCGAAGGTCCAATACCTTGAGTTTCTGTAGGCCTGGTTGACTCCACGTGGGAGTCGGTATCGGCCTGCAGCTCTAAAGTAGCCGTCAGCAGGGGCTGCGAAAGCGCCTCACTGAGAACCAGTGACTGGCGTCGAAGAAACCTCGTCGCTGGTTTTGAACCTCGGATGCCTGTCCTTTTCTTTGCGTTTTTTGTAAACTCCGGTAGTCGGCTTTTCCGACAGCATTATATAATTAAATCATCTGCCAAAGTAATGAAATGCAAAATCGTACAGACGCTTAATAGTGTGTTGGTTAAATCTAGCACAAAGCAGACAACTAGCAACGTTGTGGTCAGGGCCTAGGCAAGGAATACAGCAAGAATGAAAATCCTTATGAGGTATTTGCTTCCCACAAGAAATACAATTATTAACTTTTTCTGACATCGGTCTGGAGCAAGAAAAAAAAAGTTTCCCCAACGGGGTACTTAGCTTTTAATGAAGACTTCGGATCTGAAATTTGAACTTGAAAATCTCAGGAGTCGGCCAACCGGCACTTGCGAACTGCTTCTGCTTCGGGCACCGCGCGGCAAGAAAGACAGTCAGCTGCATCTTTTACACCCCTGGCGCACTGACGTCAGGGAGGAGGCGACAGCAACTGACGCCGGACCTGGACTTTGGAATTCAGGCCGACTGCGGGTAGCCTGCCAGCAGGATAACCCAACTGCAATGACTGCAACAGTGAAACACGAACATCTGTATAGCTCTCAGATGAGGAACGGAAAACTGCAAGTAGTCAAACCTTTTTCAGATAAAAGAATGTCATTTGGTCCAGATAAATGCAAAAGCAACCTTTAAAGCAGGAAAACTGCAGCACCAAGAAACTTCAGTTTGGGACAAGAATGTGATATAAAAAAACTTGAGCAGGAGGAAGTGTATAAATATTTGAACTGATGAAAGATTAAAAATAAAACATGAACACATGTGAATAGAACTTGGAACATTTTAGAAGACTTAAATTAATCCTGAAAACAGTGCTGACATTTAGGAACAGAATTCAAGCTATAAACCAATTTGCTCTTCCTGTCCTAACCGTTTTGGACCGAGTGACTGACTGACCCCAAAATGTGTTGGATAGATTAGACAGGAAAACAAGGAGTAATACGCTTTATGCTCGCTAAATGATTTATAAACATCAGTGCATACCAAGATTATATATTCCCCATTCCGAAGCAGGTATGGGCCTCCTTGAAACTGATTACATGTATAGATCTGCAATCATGGGACTGCCCACATCTGCTGACCTCACAAGACTCTAGTGAAATTTTTTAAATCTGAGGAGAATAAATCTAAGATGACTTCCCTACTTAGTCTAGCAGAAGCATACTGGCATCAAGCAAGAATGGAAATCAAACCAGAAGTAGATAAAAATCAGGCAGCAACTGAATGTGCCAAAAAACTAAATAAAAAATATAAAGGTGAAGGATCAGATGAGAAGGCAAGAAATATGGAAAATGCACAAGTATATTTGCAAGTACAGAAAACATCTGGAAGAACCTCATGTTGATTAGGATTGAATGCAGGAATGGTTAATGAGGGGCAAATTCAAACTAAAAGGTGAAAGGTTAATATTGGTGGCCCAAGATAGTGGGGCTACGTACACGATGGTTTACAAAGTCCAATGAACATGTGGGGGAAACGGACAAAAAAGAAGTTATGTACTCACCATAACATTCCGTCTGAGTAGTTCTACTTCATTTGTCTTCAACCTGTGGGTACCGTATCCGTATCAGATCCAAGCCGGCAAGTTCACTAGCATCTGCTCGGAGCTCCAAGCTCCTCCCCTTACCCAAAAAACTCCACTACCTTCTAACCCCCAGACAGAGTTTGCTGCCACTTATACAGAGAACCCGACCTGTAAAAACACCTTACACAACTAAAACTTGAGCCAAACAGGCTGTCCATATGATAAGGCCAGGGGGAAGGAGGGAGGGACGGCTGAAGACAAATGAAGTAGAACTACTCAGATGGAACATTACGGTGAGCACATAACTCCTTTATTTGAAGTAGTTGACTTCATTTGATCTTCAACCTGTGGGACAGAGTCCCTAGCTACTAAACTCCTGGGTGGCCGTCATGGAAGGACATTCCAGAGCACTGCGGAACCAAAGGATGCTCTCCTAGAAATAGAATCCAATCTGCAGTGAGAAATAAAGGTATGAGATGAGGACCAAGTAGCTGCAAACCAAATATCATCCAATGAGACTTTCGACCAAAAGGCCACAGAAGTAGCCACTGACCTAGCCTAATGAGCTTTCACCTGACTCAGACGACAAACCTTTATCCTTATAGACCTAAAGGATGCACAAGGAAATCCACCTAGCGATGGTGACCTGAGAGATAGGTTTACCTAAAAAAGGTTTAGAGAAGGACACAATTTATCAGATTTACGAAAAATTTTATTTACACAGGACTAGAACCTAACTGTCTATGAACATCCAAGTGGAGTCTGTATTCCATTTTGTTACCAAAATATGGAAAGAAAACGGGTAAATTAATAGTCTGTTAACTTGTGATGCCACCTTGGGAAGAAAGGACGGACTGGTACGAAGGGAAACCCTGTCATTATGGAAAATCATATATGGAGCTTTAACAGACAACGCTTGCAGTTCCGAAACCCTTTTAGCAGAGGTGATGGCCACCAGAAATGCCGTTTTCCAAGACAAAACCTTAAGATCCATGGATGCTGCAGGTTCAAATGGCCGCGCAACCAAAGCTTGAAGAACCATAGCAAGGTCCCATGGGGGAACAGGATCCTTGACCTGGGGGTATAATAGGAAAGTACCTTTAATAAAGGCTTTACACAGTCTGGAAGAGGCTAAAGCAGCAGAATTCTCACCCACATGAGAACGAGAGACTGCAGCTAACTGAACTTTGATAATAGAAGAGCTTGCTCCTTGTCGAAAAATATTTGCCAAAAAAAAAAAAGGCAGGAACAGGAGCCGGAAAAGGGTCTAAACTCCTCTGAGAAGCCCAAAAGGAAAAACGTTTCCATTTGCTACGGTAAATCTTCCTGGTGGAAGACTTGTGAGCTGCCACCAGAATAGACCTGACTGAAGAGGATAATCCAGGAGTCCTAGCAATTAGGGGGACTGGAGCAGCCAAACTGAGCTTCAAACTGTCCAGGCTCGGATGAGGAACCCCCGAGGGGTGTGAAATGAGATCCTGAATGCGATCAAAGAGCCAAGGTGGAGCCAGAAGATGAGACCAAAGTAAGGGAAAGCATACCTGGTGAGGCCAAAACAGGGCAAAAGGATCACTTTACTCCACAGTCGACAAGCTTTCTGTAGAAACTTTGGAATAAGAGGTACTGGAGGGGTAGGCATACAGAAGACGGGGAAGCTCAAGCGTTGACTATAGCATCTCTGGGGGACTCCCCCAGCTGGAGGTTCAGAGCGAAGAACATGCTGCACTTCGCATTAGAAGGAGATACAAAGATCGCAGCAAGGCTAACACCACTCCCGAAAGATCTGCTCCACTACTGAAGGATTCAGAGACCACTCGTAAGGTATCAGTATAGTCCGACAACCTGTCCGCCAGGATGTTGGACTACCCCAGAATGTGCATTGCTATCAGAAAGCGACCGGTGGAGATCGCCCATTCCCAAACCCTCATGGCCTCGCGACAAAGGGAGTAAGATCTGGTCCCTCCCTGTTTATTGACAAAGCAGACCACACACACGTTGTCTGATTGAATTGCAATGGTTCCCAGAGGAAGAAAGGCATGAAAGGCCTACAACGCCGAAAGGACTGCCCTCATCTCTAGATCGTTTATATGCAAACTGGTCTCGACATGGGACCACAGGCCTTGGACTGTCCTGCCTAAACAATGCCCCCCCACCCAAGTTGGGAGGCATCCGTGGTCAGTGTGGCTTGGACAGGGGCTAGAACAAAAGATTGTCCCTCCAGGATTTCCAGAGAGTACATCCACCACAGAAGAGACGACCTGCAGACTGAAGTGTATTGGATACAATAATGGAAGATCCAACAGGGACCACTGCACTGCTAGAGTCCACTGAAGTACTCGCATGTGTAACCGGGTGCACAGAAGAAGCATTATGGTCGCTGCCATAGAACCTAGGGCCCTCAAAACAGATTCTGCCAAGGGAAGGTGAGAACGATAGATCAGGGAAACATGCATCCTCAGGTTTCGAACCCTTAGTGATCAGGAAGATTTTGCATTGTAGTGGGTCTATCCATGCTCCAATGTAGTCTAGAGACTTGGATGCATTGATTGTAATCCAAGTGAAGTGCAAGCTTCAGGAAATAATCCCTGGTTTGACAAAGTACACACCTGGTGGGAGCCAATCGTCCAGGTACAGATAAACCTGAATCCCCTGAATCCTCAGGTGAGCCGCTACTACCACCACCACTTTGGTGAACACCCTATGGGCTGTGGTGAGACCAAAGGGTAGGGCTCGAAATTGGTAATGATAGACTCCTAGCCGGAAGTGGAGGAACCTCCTGGAGCTTCTGTGCATCTTTATGTGATATTAGGCATCCTGGAGGTCTAAATGAGCACATCCAGTCGCTCTCTTGCAGGTATGGCAGGATAGACTGTAAGGTGACCATCCGGAATTTTTCTTTGGCAACTGACAGGTTCAGGGTAGAATGGTGCAGAATGGGCCTCAAGTCCTCAGTTTTCTATGGAATCAAAAAGAACCTGAAGTAGATGCCCAATCCAGACTGATCTGGGGGGGGGTGGGTTCGACGGCTCGTTTCTCTAGCAGCTTGGAGATTTCCAGTGCTGCTGCCTCCCTTTGCGTGGGTGGGACGTCCGGGAGGTGTTTGAGAGGAACCACAAAAGGGAATAGAGTATCCTCTGGATATAATCTGAAGCACCCAGCGGTCTGATGTTATTGACTCGCATGCCGCTAGATGCAATGAAAATCGACCCCTGACTGCCTCCAGAGTAAAGCAGTCGGGCAACCCCTCAGGGTTGCTGCCCCGGCCTGTCCAAGAATGGCTCTCGAGACCCAAAATTCCTCAGACCCCCTCTGCCTCTGGGCTGCCGTCTATCCTGTCCTCCTCTGCCTCTGGGGGAAGAAAAGCCCAGAGTGCCCCGGAAATACAAGAGTGTATTCCTGATCAGAAGAGGAATCAGATGAAATGAAAACCTGATCCGAAGACTCATTCTGTCTCTTGCCAAGGCCTCTTATCAGGAGGGGGATGGGAACCCATGATCAAAGTAATTAAGTCTTCAGCCATTTTGAGCATTTGTTTTTTGGGCATGGAGGCCTGACCATGAGGCTGTTGTACTAGTTTTTGTCTTTAAAGGTGCTTTAGTCTTTGCCTTTGTAGCTGGAGTCGCTTTAATGTACAATTGAGTAGGTCTGAAAACACCCTCAGAAGCCGATGCCTGCTCAGCGGCTCCGGACCCATCTGAGGGAATAGTCTCCGAAGGTCCAATACCTTGAGCTTCCAGTGGCCTAGGCGACTCCACGTGGGAGTCTGAAGTGGCCTGTGGGTCCAAAGTAGCGGGCGTCGGGGGCTACAAAAGCGCCTCACTGAGAACCGGCGACTGGCTTAGAGGAAGCCTAGTCTGTTTTAGACCTCGGATGCCTGTCCTTTTCTTTGCGTTTCTTGTGAATTCCAGTAGTCGGATGGCTATCAGACAGCATTGTGCAATTAAATCTGCTGCCAAAATAGTGAAATGCAAAATCGTACTGACGCTTAATAGTGCGCTGGCTAAATCTAGCAAAAAACCGACAACTAGCAACGTCGTGGTCAGGGCCTAGGCAAGGAATGAAAGTCCTTATGAGGTATTTGCTTCCCAGAAGAAATACAATTATTAACTTTTTCTGACATCGGCCTGGAGCAAGAAAAAAGTTTTCCCCAATGGGGTACTTCGCTTTTAATGAAGACTTCTGAATTGAAGTTCGAACGTGAAAATCTCAGGAGTCGGCCGACCGGCACTTGCGAACTGCTTCTGCTTCGGGCACCGTGCTGCAAGAAAGACTGAAGAAAATTGCGTCAGCTGCATCTTTTATACCCCTGGCACACTGACGTCAGGGAAGAGGCGACAGCAACCGATGCCGGACCTAGACTGGAATTCAGGCTGACTGAGGGTAGCCTGTCAGCAGGATAACCCAAGTGTAGTGACTGCAACAGTGAAACACTAAGAACATCAGGCGTTGCACCTCATGGACACGCCAGACCCAGCTTCCCTAGCCGCTCCTTCAGTATCATGTGAAAGGAGTTGCATGGACATGCCAAAAAAGCACAGTTATGTACACTTACCATAAATGTAGATGTTAAGAGTGTAATTGTTGCAGTCATCACATTTGGGTTATCTGCTTGCAGTAGCCCTCAGTCGGCCTGATTATCAAAGTCTAGGGTCCTGCGTCAGTTGCTGTGTCATCTTCCGTGATGTCAGGTAGTCAGGGGTATAAAGCATGAAGTATAGTAAAGGAGAAGAGAGGTATAGCCAAAAGAAATCAGGAGCCTGGAGGGAGGAGCCTGGAGGGAGGGTAACCAGGACTGCAACAGTGAATACACCAACATCTACATTTATGATAAAAGTGCACACAACTGTACTAGGCTTAGTGTTTCACTGTTGCAGTCATTACATTTGGGCAGATTCCCAAAGCCAAGGATGGGAGGAGGAATTTAGATAGCATTAGGACCAGCTATAAGGCCCTGCAGGACTGCAGTGGCAAAGCCAGCTCTGGATTTAGAGAAAATTGGCAAGTGGTAATGCTTGGTGAAAGTACATACAGAACTCCAGGTAGCAGCTTCTAGGATGTCTCTGGTAGGGACACCTCTGAGAAAGGCTGTAGAGGTAGATGCAGCTTTGGTTGAATGAGGTCTAATCCCCTGTGGGATAGGTTTTCCATGGTGTTTATAGCAGAAATGAATGCAATGGCCTATCCATTTAGAAATGGCTTGCTTTGAAATAGCTTTCCCCTCTGCCCCTGCAGCAAATGCCACCAGCAGTTGTTCAGATTTCCTTTGAGGTTTAGTCCTGTCCAAGTAAAATCTAAGTTGTCTGTGCACATCTAAGGAGTGCAGTATCCGTTCCCCTTTGTTCTCTGGATTAGAAAAGAAGGTTGATAAATGAATGGACTGATTAAGAGCCACACTGGATACCACCTTGGGCATGAAAGAGGGATTGGTCCCGAGGGACACCCTGTCCGCATGAAAGGCTCCACTGCAATAAGGGTCTGTAATTCAGATACCCTTCTTGCTGAAGTGATTGCTAAAAGGAAAGTGTTTTTCCAAGAAAGGAATTTTAACTCTGCAGTTGCAGCTGGCTCAAAAGGAGGAAGAGTGAGTTTTTCCAATACAAAGTTAAGGTCCCAGGGCTGGTGTTGGGGCTATCCTGAGTGGTCTTACGTTTTTGGCCCCTTTGAGGAACTGCTTGAGCAGTGGATGAGAAAAGAGGGGTGGTTCTGTGTTGTAATGAGCTGAAATGGCTGAGGCGTGAATTTTGATGGAGGAAAAGGAAAGGCCCTTATGAAGCATCTCAGTTAAGTACTGAAGAATCCAAGGTAAATTGGGCGCTGCTGTGGCCATCCCTTGAGTTTGGTTCCAGGCACAGAATCTTTTCCATTTTTCACCATAAGATTTTCTAGTACTAGGCCTCCTTGCCTCCAAAATGACATCTAACATTTGTTTACTGAGGGATGGTAATGGAGAGATTAGGTAATTAGCCAAGCTGCCAGGCTCAAGGTTTGAAGCTGGGGGTGCAGAATCTGGCTCTCCTGCTGAGACAGCAGGGTAGAGGTCTGAGGCAGGTGCCATGAGGCCAGCTGTTGTGACACACTGGGCAAGAGGGGGTACACCAGTGTTGGTGTGGCCAGTCTGGTGCAGTAAGTATCATCCTTGGTTTGTCCAGTTTGATCTTTAGTAGTACTTTGGAGAGGAGAGGCAGAGGAGGAAAGGCATAGACTGATGGTTTGTCTGTGATAAGTCCTTGTGCAGAATTTGTCCAGTTGATCATTCTGGGGGGAGGCAAATAGATCTATGTCAGGGCTCCCCCATTTCTCTGTTATATTTGTGGATCCAGTTTCCACTCGTGAGGATCCATAACATTTCTGCTTAGGTCGTCTGCCAGAGTATTTTGTTTTCTTGGCAGGAACTGAGCTTGAAGATGTACTTAGAAAGTCAAGGCTGTGTCCCACAATGCCATGGCTAGTCTGCAAAGGGGGTAGGAATGTGTACCCCCCCTGCTTGTTTATGTACCACATAACCGTGGTGTTGTCCGTCTTTATCAGTAGTTGTCCTGGATGAAGTAAGTCCTTGAAGGCCGTCAGGGCATTCTGAACAGCAAACATCTCTTTCTGGTCGATATGCAGATGTATTTGTTTGGG